>NW_024090574.1:0-29696 GCF_014356525.2 Nilaparvata lugens
TTATACCTACCTCTCTAGCGTCGTTACAGTACCCTCTTGTTTCTCCTGTAAAGTATCGACTTTTTGATTAATATTTGCTGCTAAAGAATCTACTTTCTCTACTAGAATAGAATCAATGCTCTCAAATTTATTTTGAATTTGAGCCTGATGCTCTTTCCACTCTGTTGTGAAACGTGAATGAAATGATTTCCACTCTTTGGTCTGTTGTTGGACGAAAATTTTATGCTTATTTTCTAATACCAGACTCATATTTTCAAAACCTTCTCTTACTTCTGCTTCAAAACGTTTTCCTAACTCATCAACTCGAGTTGAAATGTGTTTGATTGTTTGGTTTAATTTCTCATTCAATTCTACACTTACTTGAGAACTGACAGTATTTATTTGTTGTTTAGTTACTTTGGAAACAGTTTCAACCCGAGAAACAACTTGATTAATACCAGTTGTAAGTGCATCCATTCTCTTACTCATGGTCTGTATCAGATTGTACATAGCAGCCATAGTAGTGGGAGAGTTATTGTCAACTTGAGGGAAATTATTTTCATTTTTTTTATTTTAAAGATATTTTCAGATTCCGAATCATTAGGTACTTTGACTACTTCTGGTTCAGCATCAGAATTAGGTTCTGAAAAATTATCAGGCTCTTGAATTCTATCTAAATCAAGTTTAGGAGATTCGATCTGGGTTGAAGACATTTGATTTAGATTTTCAGGACAAAAGTTTGAGGAAGATATACTGCCTAAATTTCTATCTTGCATACTTGATTCATCCAGATCAACGACTGAAGGAGATTCTTGGTTTGTAGCCATTTCTAACAAATATCTTATGCTTTCAATTTCCTAAATCTTTAACCTTATACCGCACAATATAAATTTATCAATTCTTTAAACATATAATTATAGTCTAGTCATTTTTCTACCACAGAAATAATGTTTATTATCTACTTGCACAAGTATACAGTAACACATAAGAACTATAATGTATCAAAATCTGATGGGTAAATAAAATCCCTATTTGAAAGAAATTTATAGGTTTGAAGTGAAATAATAGTCTAGTATCGCCAAATGCGATAACGTTTTTAAAGATTAGATAATATCAGGTATCATGGCTAAATTTAGAACAGCCGAATAGAAATAGAAACAATTTGCTACTTATATAATATTATATAAAGTATTGAAAATATGAGGTTAGGTGTAAAATATCTATTGATCGGTGACATAATGATTGATTGAGTTGCATAACGTAAAATCTAGCCAGACACCTTGGCAGAAATTTATTGTAACTAAATGGTATGCAACTAGAGGAACTAAAAAACCATGGCTAATTGTTATAAAGTGAGAAACAACCTATAAACATTAGAAAATTGTATTGCATGTAAAAAATGTACTAAAAACCCAAAATAAAAAAAATCAATGTATTAAGGAAGTAGGAGGTTCGTAGGCACATGATTGTATACTGTAACAAATTTGCATGAACCAATCAAATGGTAGTAATCGATGGGCGGCAATAGTGAGCCGATTCAAATGTATTTATATATATTTCTAAAAATGATAAGATTTTGTAAATGTTTACTGTTCAGTTTATGTTTTGGATATGGCCCGAAGACAGATAAAATATCAGATAGGTGATATAAGTAATAATTTGATAGATTGGCACGAACTATTTGAACCTTTAAATGGCGTAGTAGCAAATTATTCAAATTTTATGTAAATTTGCTAGTCGGAAATGAAAATTGTGAAAAGAAAGGTAGAACTTGCCCACTTGCCTGCCAACCACTACCATGGAATGTCACCAAAATTTGTAGAGCACAATACCCTTCATTGTACATTTTAAAGACTTAAAGTTTTAATCTAATTATCAAATTTCTATAAGACTTTGTGATGCTGTTTTAAAGCAAAAGTCATATAAATATTTATTTAATCCCTTGGAAGAGACGACTTTGGCCACCAACAATCCAGGACTACCAGGAATTTCGGATTGTTGCTGACAACTCATAAAAATTCAGCACGTGAGTGGAAAATAGTTGAAATAAAAATAGGGTGCCCTCAGTGCTTCAAATGAAATAAAATTAAAGCTAGCTCGTCAGAAAGGTTTTAAATATTAAGAAATTAATACATAAAACTTGCGCAAGTCTCAAAAGGGTATAAGAAATACTTTATTGAATAGGAATGAGTCAATTTATATATCAAAGTACATCAATTAAGAGAATATAAGTTCTAAGCTTGTAATGCTAACATTCACCCAATCATTGATTTTAATACAATTTGTAATAATATAATGTGACTCTGGTTCTTTGGATAAATTGATTTATCTAATTCTTTCAGGTGCCGAATCTTACACCCTGAGATAAAAATATTTATTATTGAGAAATTTATTGGAAACTATAGAATAATATATATATATATTATTGATTTGTCAATTTATCATTTTCTGATTTGGGAAGTAATATGTAAGGTGGGATTATCCAAATCGACAAGCACAGCAATTGATGTCAAAGCTGCATGCAAATGAATGCATATGATTAATGAATTGAAAAGCACATGGTAAAGTTTTGTGTTATAGAACTGAAAAATAGTGTACTGATCTGTGATATTTTATTTGATTTTGTTCTTGTTTTATTGTATATTTTGTTGCTCTATATATTTTCTATATTGACCTGATTTTTTAAAATTATTCATCCAATATATGTATCAAATTTTTTATGGTGTACCATTCATTTTTACTCCCCAATACCATAGAGTATAAATCTTATATATATTTGTTAATAATCAGTATTAAATTATTGCGAGAGCTCCTGTATGAGCCTATTAAGATTTTTAACGAAATTGTATCCTAGAAAACCACGACCAGATTTTATAGTATTTAATTCTCATGCTCTACCAATTGACACCAAGCTGAGGTGAATTGTTATTCATTAAAAAATAACGTCAGAGAACTTATAATAATTGAAGCTTTTTTCATGAGTATATGTTGTGCCTTTCATAATAATTCTACTCTTGGAATGAGTGTGCTCAATAAATATTACAAAAATAAATGGTTTTCTTTACAATAAGTTATTCCTGCTGTGTTGACTCAGATCATTTACTGGTAACTTGAATTTATTACTTAATAATATATCTATTTTCTGCTTAATTATATATATGTTTTTATTTTCTAACATTATAAGCTATGATTTATTATAATACAATAATAATTTGAAGCTTTCTTCAGACTTTGCAAATAAATTTAATAATTATAGCTCTTGGCTTCATTTTATTCCATAAACTATAATAAATTATTGACTAGGTCATCTTATGTAATTTTGCATTAATCTATACATTTTGTTCCCAATCACAATTTTAAGATAGACATTAGGCTTTTAATTTTTATAATAGATTTAGGGTCCCTGTTCAGGCGCCACGTGTTGGGGTTTATAATCTTGAAATCCCAATTTAGAAATATCCACTACTACTTTGGCCTATTTTTATGGAATAAATTTAAATTAGTTCCATATTTTTATATTTTAAAAGGTTTATTGTATTCTGTAATTGCTCCGGATAACTCAATCAATTAATAGGCCTAAGTTACACATGTGGTAGTGATGGAATATGCAGGAAAATTTGGCAATATATATATATATATATATATATATATATATATATATATATATATATATATATATATATATATATATATATATTGATCAACTCACCGATATAATATAGTCCTCATAAAACCGGTCAACACGATACGACAACGACATATATGTGTTATCTCTCCTTCACATATGAAGCACGTTCAGTTCTTAGCACATCATCATACTGCACGATCTGACACATGCCCAACAAATGATAAGCTTTTTCTTCACCGCACCTCTAAGATGATGTGACGTCACACTCAATTGCCAAATTAAGGAAGGAAATAGGATAGGTGGTGAATGGAATTTGATATTTTATTTCATTTCGAATTACTTTAATTTTTTAATAATTTGGAAAATATTATCATCTGTAGAATATTTTTGTTTTTGGCCGATCAATCTATCAGCTGTATGGAAGGAGCACTCTCTGTTATCGGAAATAGGAGATAATGAATTCAGAGATTGGTGCCTACTCTCAAAATTCTTCTGATTTGGGCTGTTTCTATTTTTATTGGAAAATATGCCATGACAAAATCTACTGGCATAAGTAAGAACTTGTCCGCCAGTAGGAGTAGCGCCCCAATTCTAAGAGAGGAAAAACTGAATAAAGAATAAAAATAAAATAAATGCTGCACTCGAGGATTTCTAAACATATGTAATTCTAATCATGCACATCCTTCAACAATATGTAAAAAAATTTTTGCAAGAGAACTTCAAAATGGAAGCTTTATTATTTTAATATCAAAATAATATTCTTGGATTATCCAGTTTTTTATTTTCAATGTAATATACTTCATTATTATTTGTTGATTTATGAGATCGTTTGGGATACTATTTATTATTCTTGGTGCAATATAAATCAGTTGTTTTCGAATTTAAGTGAGTTTTGAAACATAGCATTCAAATTTATGTTCATTATATCTTGTTTTATGTGCTTTGCTATTGATTTTTTCAAAGTTGTTGTTATATCTATTGAAATATTTGAGGATGTTAAGCACATACAGTTGGCGGATAGTCATGACTTTCTGATCATTGAAGGGTATAATATTGGTCAATTTAAAATTGACTTGATCATTGACAATCATTTTCTGTACAATAAATAGTGTAGAGAGGTGAGAGTTTGAAGGTACCTCCCCAAACTATTAACCCATATTGCAGTATCGACTGAACTATAGCAAAGTATAACATTCTCATCACAGTTACCTTCAAATACTGATCGTAATTTAAAGAATTTATATGATACAAATTTCAGTCTATTGCATAAGTGATCTATGTGTCTTTTCCATTTGAAACCTTCCTCAATTATTACCCCTAGGTATTTCAAGTGACTTGTTCTCTCAATTTCAGGACAATCACATACTACATGGTTGTCAACATTACAACTCATGTGTAATCTGAGTAGACAGTTTGTGATTTCAATTTTTGTTTGTGGTTTGAGGATTTGACTCTCAACTAACTCCTCTATAGAGAATAATTTTCACGGCAATTATGTTAAAGGATAAGCATAATTACATAAGTTACATAAGTGTAACTAGCTTCTGGTGAAAAATTATTCTTTTATATGTACATTCGTCTCTCATTTATAGCCAATTGAAGGTTGACCTCAGTATATGGTGTACTTAGTACAGCTCTTCCCACTTTCTACAACAGCATGCATTTTTCAGACTGTCTGGAACCATTTCATTAAATGCGAGGGTTATTTATGACTCAAAAACATTCCGATTCCATAATTATTATTTTCAGTTGGTTTCGTAGCACTCACTGTGAATTTCACTATTACTATTCATATATCGTACTGACTACAGTTTACCTCACAATGTATAGCTATACCCTTCGTTCATTTCACAAAATTCAAGTTCCAATAACAGTCAATTATTTACGGCGAGAACAGGGCTGCCAACTCAATAAATCGGAGGAAAATTTTCCCCGATGAAATATAGCAGACACAACTGCAATACCAGTTTCATGTTACTGAGCAATTATTTTCGGCTGAGAACGGTGTACGTAATGAACACTGAGTTACAGATGAAAAAGCTAAATTTAGAATGTCTAGACTGTTTTTCTGGGAGGGGGGATTATATCGATTTTGAAATAATTGAATGATATTGTACTGGGTTGTGAATAGGGCATGATACCATTCACAACACCACCAGGATGGTAAACAAAAGTACAATATGAAAAACGTTTTTGTAAAACGAAACTGAGCACTTGACTCTTCCTATATTTATTATATTGTTCAGTCATCTGAGATCATGAAATCCACCTGAAAATCGAGTCCTTGAGAAAATCCTTGCATAAGTAAGCCTTGAGAAATAAGTGAGCTAAGTTTAAAACTGTCAAGCAAATCGAGAAAGCATATAATCTGAGAAAGATTCATGATCATTTTCTTATTCATAATTGAAAGTTTCTTGATGAATATTTTCAATTTTGACAGTAACATGTAGACATTACAAGTATTTGAGTCTATTCTAGGGGTTTTTGAAAGCTTGACGAAAAAATTCAACAATATTTGTAATCTCCATCGCGGACAAAACATTGAAACAGCAATACTGGGTGAGAAATAAATGAACAAAAGTTATATTTCTTGCTTAGAATGAATGAGACACTGATTCACCATATTGTCCCATCTTGGACTTTGATTGAAGTCCTGAGGCTACACCAAAGACAGTATTCGAGTTTTTTGCAACATCAGCAATATTCTTTATGAAAATCTTCAATAAAACAAGACCGGTAACTTCAATAATTCAGGGAAAAATGAAGATTTCAATTTCCTCAGTAATACAGCAGAGTAACCTGCAGTGGTTGAAATTGAATTTTTGGCGGTAAGTTCAAGTACTGGGTAGATGGGATATTGTGGGGAGAAATAGAGTGGAAGTCGGAGAATGGAAGGTGAAGAGGGTTAGGAGGAGAAGGAGTAGGTCAAACATGGATAGGAAGGAAACAAGCAAGAGAAGGAAGAGAAGGAGGATGAAGAAGTAGAGGAGGAGGATTAGATTAGATTTGAGTTTTTTATTCATGTGAGTTACAATAGATTCTGGCTTTTACACCAATTCACGATAAATTATAGTATAACGAATTTCACAAAGTGGATTAAAATTCATCAATCACAATGGAGATTGGATGCAATTTGAATATCGATATTACATTGAATATATTGTGATGTAACTACATAGATCGGCAGTTTCTCAAAAAATAATTGCCGACTCTCTGAGAAGATATTAGATAATATTCTCCCCATCAACACACGACACGATGAGATAGGGAAAGAGGAGAAGGAGGAGGAGAGGGAAGGGAGAAGGTTATATTCTTCATGCATATCAAATAAATATATACTAAATATTCAATTCGACAAAATGTAGTTGTCAGTTTGAAACTATTCAGAGATACGGGCTTGCATGAAGAGATTGAAATTTAGCACAATTTCGCAACATGGATATTTTGTCCAAGTCTATTGAACAATTTTAATATTCTAACTGGAGACTATTGATAGAAGTATTGTTCTGGATCAATAGATCTCAAACACGTTTGAAAATGTATTTACTGGTGATATGTTTTCTTATGATTGAAGAATCGGAAATATTTCGAGAATTTCAATTATTTTAGAATATAATTTTATTCAGAATATTTAGAGAGTTCAAAATATTTTCTCAAATCTGAAGATTCAAGATGTGAGCCACATCTGCAGTAGAATTATTCTTTTTTACTGAGTGGAATTACAACAGGTGAGTCATAGAAATAAAATTGCTATTCAACAATTCAGCCAGAAAACTTTGCTTATTTGCGTTTCTTGGAAAGGCACCATCTGCTCATGGGAGAAAGATGAATAGAAAAGAGAAGCAGAGAGGGAGTGAGTGAGTGGAAGAGAGGAAACACAGCAAACGAAACAAAGAGACATGTTGGATAATTTCATCTTGCAAAGAACAACAACAGCAATTTGAGGCAACTTTGTGTTACTTTCTTTTCTTTCCTCTCCATTTCACCAGTCTTTCATCATCATCATATTCTTCTCCTCCTTCATCTTCTTCTTCTTCTCCTTTTTCTTCTCCTCCTTCATCTTCTTCTTCTCATCTTCGTCCTCACCATTCTATTCTCCCTGCGTTTGCTAATCTGTTTCAACAATTAATTGATTGCCAGGAAACCTTACCTATATTCTATTACTTATTCTCTCGTCAAGTTGCAAATTTAGAGGTGAAATTGATGTGAGAAGAGGGAGGGACCAAGAAAGAGGGAGAAAAATACGAAGGCAGAAGGAGATTGAGAGAAAAAACAAGAAACAAAATCAGCGCTGATGATGATGAAAAGTAGAATTTGCAAGAAGACAAATGGAGAGAGAAGAATTCAGTAGATGGAGGGGAAGAAAGAAGAAAGAGAAGAGAGAGGAAAAGAAGAAAAATGAAAGAAGAATGAAGATCAGGAGGAAAAATGAAAGGTCACACAGGTTGAGCAGACAAATGGAAAGGAAATAACTAGAAAGACCTGTATTTTTGGCCAGGGGCGGTTTCCTTATACATTCATTCTTCTCCCCTTTACCTGCTCCTACTCCTTCTCTTCTACCTCTTTCCACTACCCCCTCCTCCCCTCCTCATATTCTATTTCCTCCTCTCTATCCAACCTCTTCTTGCCCTTCTTCTTTTTCCTCTTCTTTTCACATTTCTCTCCAGGATGGATGACGTGATGGACCACTACAGACTACTATCACTCACTCACTCACTCACTCACTCACTCACTCACCCACTCATTCACTCACTCACTCACTCACTCACTCTCACTATCCCTTCTCATTTTCAAGGAACGCTTTTTGTCTACCTATGGTCTGTTCTGTGTCTATGCTGAGTTCTTTCCTGAGAGAGTACCTTTCATTGGAATTATGTTTCACTTTCCATTAGGGCGGTTGTTCTGTGATCCTCCTGTTATGTGCTCTGGCTATTTTCACCTTCTTCCTCCACAGACATCACTAGTTTCCAGGTATTACATTTCATTTTTCTCTCCATATTGAACTAATTTCCGGTTTAAGTTCAAATTCATGTTATAAAATTGAAAAGAGTACAATAGATGAATAGAATGAACGATTCATAAATAACAGATAAGTAATGAATACACACTAAGATCAATGTGTAAACAATCAACACGTGAATTCTTGAACTGGAAATAACACTAATCTGACACGGCCAGCAAAAAACATGGACGTAAGAGAGAAGAGAGAAATATAATAAAGGATGAAAAAAGAACAAGAAACGGTTCTCCACGTGTTTTTCCTTTTTCTCTATGCTTTTAAAATTTCTTTGAATAATTCAGTTGACACATTGTCTAATTCATCTAATAGGTAGTAGTTGGCTATATTGTAGTTATCCACTCTAAATTCCCAAGTACATGTACTTAAAGTACATATTGTCCTTGTATAATATTATATTTTTGTATTGCAATATTATATGTTCGTATTTCACATGGTATAAAACAGCTCAGTTGAACCGTTTTGTTCATCACAACAATTTGTTCTCGAAATGAATACTGTACAACTAAGATATGTGTGTAACTAGCCTACGACTTGATCTCTTCCACATCTCCATGTCGTTGACAGTATTCTGCCCCCACAGGCTTAATTATGCACCACTCCCATATTCTAGGGACTCTGCAGAAAAATATCTTCTTATACCATCACCCGAATTTCCATTCTGATTATCTCTTCTCGCAAGCTTTTTTGTAGGAACAATATACATATTATATAATTGTCAACAAGCATTGATTGATAGACCAATATTTCTATTGGTGATGAGCTCAACAATTGAGAATCGAAAGTATACCAGTCTATCCATGGATGGATATGGCTATGAATGGATATATCCATGGATGGGTAGATAGTATAGCTGGATAGAATAAATCTATATGAATCAATGAACAAAAGACTGAATCTGCAACGCTCAAAACCATGAAGATCTGCGCAGGAATTCATTGATAAATTTCATATATTAATTAATGAATCAATGTTTTAGCCTCCCACTAGTACTAGAGACCCCTTGTGTTCAAGAACTCGCTCATGACCTGTTATATTGATCTCTGAGATCCGCAACTTGTAATTATACAGAACTGGTGAGAATTATTATGGAAACAGCTAAAAATATATTTTGCAAGTATGATATTACAGTAATATGTGCCATTGGAACACATCCTATTCCAATTGAAAAAGACTTTCTGTCGCTTCAAAACTTTTGTCCGCCATCAAGGATCCGTCATATATGTTCAACTTCATTTCGAATCCAGATCCATTTTGAATCCAACTCCATTTTCTCAAATGGGAAGGTGGTCATGTGATATACGATTTCGAAACAGAATTTCAAAGGAAAATTAATGGCAAAACCCACACATCGATACAGCTTCTTTGAATGGATGAAAAAATTACAGAAAAAGCAAAAATAGCAAAAATTAAAATAATTCCAGCTGACTCAAATGATAAATCAAAACAAATTTTGTTTTTTATGCACTTTCAAAATTATTTTTTTATCCTGAAAAAGAACGAAGGAATGAGTCAGATTTGTTGTCCAATGAACTTGAACTGTAAAAAGGTTAGAAGAATTCGTGTTTAAAATTTGAATCTGATTGATCGATTCTCTCTAAAGTTTTCGTCGAACATACAAACAGACATAAAACGACTTTGAGCTCTAGTAAGTCAAAAGTGAGAACTTCGCTAACGCTCGTTCGATTAAAAAGGTTTAAAATTCTTATAAGACTGGCTCCTACTATCATCACATTCAAACCTGGAAAATCATATAACACCATAATTCTGACAATACAGGGAAAATTCAAATCGAATTTCAAAATATCTAAATGATAGTTGAAATTGAATTAGAGCCTTGAAGCGATACACTGAGCCGGAATCTAATCCCTGACAGACATTTTCATATTATCCTATTCGTATCACGCAAAAGCAATTGGAGATGGCAAAAGAAGAGAGTGAGATGGAGAGAGGGCTTAAGAGAGAGTCTGAGAGTGAGACGTTGACAGGATTGTAATTTCAGTCCGATATAGAATTCTGTCATTTTAGTATGCTGGTCACAACGATTGACCTGCTTTTCTTCTTTCTTCTTCTTCTTCTTCTTCAACTCCTTTTTCTTCTCTTTTCCTTCTTCATCTCCTGTTCTCATCTTCTGACACCATTTTCAATGGGTATACTCATTACCTTCAACAACATACCTACTCATCAGCATAGTCATCGTCATCTTCATTTATATAATTTTCAGGTCTTGAAGCTTTTCCTTCTGCTTATCGTGAGATTTTTCATATTTTTTCTGCTGGATTATTCTCTATTTTTTGAAATTATTCTATTCGAATTTTAAATAATACTTTTACTCTTCTTCATCTCTTAAAAGTCCTAATCATCCACACCTATTGAAAGACTGGAAATTTGTTCTTCTTCTGTTTCTCCTACATCTTCTCCTTCTCCATCTCACCCCTCCTATCTCCATCGCCCTCCAACTTCTTCCTTCTCATTCTCCTCTTTTTCTCCTCAAGTCTTCATCTTTATCTTTTATAACTTTTTAATGTCATTCTCAGCTCCTTTTTGAGCAAGCTCCAAGAAGATAAAAGCTTTTCACGTATATATAGAATTCCTGCTACTTTTGCAAGAGCTTTGATTTTCTAATTGTTCTAAAATAATTGATTCAATTGGGTGAATGAATGTGCCTATTCCTCTTTTTGAATACTTATTTTGAGGATCATATACGTTAAACGCTAATCGTAGTTTGCATGAAGATGGTCGTATTCAACATAATGTTTCACATTCTCAGTTTTAATCAACAGCTGATCAATCTCCGTTCAAACATAAATGGTGTATATGGGTCTGATGGCCAATGCACACAGCAGCAGACAGACGTATGCTGGCAGATGCTGGAAAAATCAAACGTCTGCTGTCATTCGGTAACCAGGAGAGGGATTCTTTTTCCGTCTATCTGCATACGTCTGACTGTTTCTGTGTACAATAAATTGCTCTAAAACTTTTATCGGTATATCTAGTTCATGATACTTTCTGCTGTGAAATGATATTAATACAGGTGCGGCAGTCAATCGGGCGATTTTAAAAGCGTTATCAAGAGTGAATGATTAGATTTATTGACTCGAAACATACAAAAACACAGAGTAAAGATAGTAGCATTTAGTTTACAAACTCAAAAAACTAAAAAAATAGAAAAGAAAAGTCTTATTTTCGAAAAATAACATCTGTCAGATGTCCACCATTCCTATGTATGCACTCAGTAAGTCTTCTGCTAACATCGCTCATTACACGTTGCAGCATCTCCACTGGAATTTGTTCAATTTCATTCTGAATTTGATTTTTCAACTCCTGAATTGTGTATGGTGCTGGAGACATAAACACTTTTCCTTTTAAGTAGCCCCACAGAAAAAAATCGCAGGCTGAAAGATCGGGGGATCTGGCCGGCCATCCGATATCCCCATGTCTCGAGATTACATGATTGGGAAACATGTTCCTTACAGTTGCCATGGACTTTCTTGCAGTGTGACTGGTAGCCCCATCTTGTTGGAAGAACGTGTCTTCGTTCACAGGAAGATGAGCAATTGCAGGAGCTAAGAAATTCTGCAACATTTGGACATAGCGTTCTCCTGTCACAGTTACAGCCCTTTCCCTCTCATCTTCAAAGAAGTAGGGACCAATAATTGCAAAAGAGGATATCGCACACCATACAGTAACTTTCAAGCTATGGAGTGGTTTCTCGTGGATTTCGTACGGGTTTGCGTCTGACCAATAGCGGAAATTTTGAGGAATTTTGAAAACCGATTTCGAGCCGGAAAAGTCTCATTTTCGCCCCTAGGTGCGAAATATACTATTCTTTTGTTTCATCCTAAACTTTCCAGTACTGTCAACAATTGCAAGATTCTCCATATAGATTCTAGAAATCCTATAGGAATTTCGAACTTTTGATATTAGTTGAATGGGAAGCGATAGTGCCAACTATGAGGAATGCTGATAGTTCAAAGTGAATCTGTGAACCATGAGCCGAATGTACAACGAATAATGCACATCAAGATAAATAGCCACTTTTCATTTTACCCAGCTTCACCTCCTCTTAGGTACTTGGAGGGGCAGTTGAACCCTTGAAAAGGGGCTCTGACATTCGGAAGTTATTTCGCAGGAGTGTGTCTTACGCCCTTCCCCCCTCCATCATCCACCAGCGAACCACTTAAAAGGACATGTCAGTGTCCTGGCACTGGTTTTATTTGCGAACAAGGGTAAGAGGGGGCAAGGAAAGGGAAAAAAGTGGCAGATAAAAAGGAAAATTCAAAATGGCGAAGAAATAGGGACGTAAAAGGGACGTAGGTTTGCGACTGTAGCCAACGCAAACGAAACCTCTATGAAAAAGATGTTGGTTTACTTTCAACAGAGATTTTCAAATTTTCTTCTCCCATTTGCGATATTTTTTCTCTCCCTCTTTCTCTATTCTATCTTATCTTTCCCTCTCTCCTTCCCACTGTCTTTGACCTCTCCTCCTATACAAGTCTATACAAACAATTCTCTATTTGCTGAGCTTTTTGGATGACCGAGTTTCTTTTTAATATTAAAACGTTATTTTTTCGGTGGTTTTGAGCGTGCTTTTTCACTCAAGTTCCTTTGAGACCTACTTGTATATAAGATGCATGATATTTACTTGCATAATTCATGAGCGTCACATGATACAGATCTATAGTGGGTATTACCATATAAAAAAGCATGAGACGATATCCCGTGGAGTAGATAGTTTATGGTCCAAATTTCAATCCGCTTTTTTGTCAGCTCAAGCCGATTACTGTTGATTACTGTCCATTATTACTGTTTTGTTGGAGTGAGAGTGTAAGAACGGCACAGTATGAGAGACTACCAGCGTCACATTATAGCTTCACCAAAAACAACTACTAAGACTATCGGCTTGAGTTAAGACTGAAATTTGCAACATAAACGCTCTTTACCATGGGATATCTTCTTTATGCCATCTTTCCTTTATGGTATTATTTCCTATACCACGCATATTATATTGTTGGTGAATGTTATGGAAACAGGGATGTGAAGATATATTAATATATCCCTTTTACAGGGATGATTTGACAGTATTTCTCATTGAAGATCCTATTCGAATTAAAGAAACTACTTTTCTGTCGTCTCAAAATTTTGACATTTTTTAAAATTTGGAGGAATAAATATGATACATGATATCGATTCAGAATTTCAAGAGAAAATAAACAGCAGAAACCACACATCGATATCTTAAACCATTCCAGAATTTTCACCAACCCATTAAATACATCAAACATAATGGTTGCATCTCACTATCTATAATTATATAATTTTTTTCATCCTGAACTTTCCACTACTATTAACAACAGCAAGAATCTCTTTATCGTATACACTTTGGAAACCCTATAGAAAATTTGAACTTTTGTTATTGGTTGAATTTCTGAAACTTTTGAAAAGTTGGTTTGACACATCAGCGGCAGTCTTTTATCCATTCGAGACGACAGGAAACGACACAATTGGAAAATAAATGCACTGCGCATATTACAAAGAATGTGGGGATGCATCTGTTGTGACAGTCTCTATCCTACTCCAATGCTGAAGCCTCCACACTCGGTCTGAGCGGTCACTTTTTTCACTACAGTCATCCAACTGAGCCTATGCCACCAGAACCAATCGAAGAATCAGACGATGACTATGTTGTGAAGACATCATTCAACTGCGTTTAAGTTGGATAGTTGTACAACCAAGTACATTGTATTTCTGTTTCGTTTTGCAATTTGTAGACTTCCTGTGTTCCTTATATTAATTATTGTATACCAATATCTTCCACTAAAGAGTGTTATACTTACTTACTTATGGCACTACAACCCGATAGTCTGCTCTAAAATCAGTCTCCAGCTCTCTCTATCCAGTGCAGTCGTCTTTCATCGTCGTATTCCCAGCACTCTCAAGTCCTTTCCCAGTTCATCCAGCCATCTGAGTTTAGGGCGTCCCACCTTTCTTTTTCCTTGTACTGTGCAGTTCAGTGCATTTTTTTGTGTCCTTGACTGATCCATCCTCTGGACATGTCCTGCCATCTTATTTCATTCCCTTTAATGACACCAATAATATCAGGTTCCCTGAAAAATGGCACAGAGTTACTGGTTGTATCGGAGAGCTATACTAATTCACATATTTATAGTAATTGAAGTACGTCTGTAAATTCCACTTTAGCTTTGTTAGCTTCCTTACAAACATTAGAAAGCCGAATGAAAGGTTTTTACAGTTGTAATGTATGACTTTCCCACGAATACCAGTGCTCCAATCTTATTTTCAATTTCGTTACAAAGTTTCTTTACTTCAATTGCTGTAGGGTATAGGCATACTACTTCCACTCCATTTAATACACCCAGCAAGGTATACAATACAGTAATACTTCCATGTACAAATACATACACGAGAAGTAATTGCATGGTACTTCTGATGAAGTTTTCAATTGCATCTCTGAATGTGTTCATTTGAGCAAATACCAGTGCTCTACCTTGAAGTTACCGTAATAGGGTTTGGTACTAAAAACTTATAATTCGACTAGAAAGAGGCTCTCAAGATTGCTTGCTGTTCAATTTTAATAGTTATTCTCTCACAAACTCCTATGGTGCTTCCTCGGCCACCTCCCACCATCTTTGTCTTTCTCTTCATTTATTCCTCCCTTCCTTTGTTTTCTTGAGCACCTTGTGCTCCTTCTTCTCTTTCTTCTTCTTCTTCTTCTTTTTCTTCTTCTTCTTCTTCTTCTTCTTCGTCTTTTTTTGTCTTCTCCGCTCCTTATTTTTGTTCTCCTTCTTCTAACCCTAGTAAACCGTTAAAAGGTCTGCCAGCCAGTGGGGTTCAATTCCCTTATGCGTTTGAATCTCGTGCCGTTCATTTTGCAAGTACAGAAAAAAAGACTGCGAAACCACCTTAAAAAGAGAACGTGAACTTCTTGTAGCTTTTTTCATTTTTCCAGATCCCTGCGGCTAGCTGGAAGAACATACTCTTTTTAAATGCCTCGGGAAAAAATGGTTGAGACTGAGAAGATGGATAAAGGTAAGTAGAGCATGTACATGGAGAAAGATAGGCGAAGGTCAAGGAGGAGAAGGTAGATTAGAATGTGGGAAAAGGGAACACACAAAATAAGATAAGTTAGATTTCCAAGTTATGAATATGAAAAATAAGGAGAGAATAGATATGAAAGCTTGGAATTAAGAAGAACTCGTAAAGGGATGATAGGAGAGATAGGATGAAGGAGAGGACAGTATAGAAGATATTGAGGTAAACTAGTGAGGAAGTGCCTAGTGAGAAAACAAGAAACTAGAATAATTCATGGAGAGTATAAGTAGGAAATGAGATAAAACCCTTGAGAAGAAGAGGTGAAATTAGTAACAGAAGAAGAAGGTAATGCACGATAATGGAGATAATAAGGATAAATAATATACATTATTCATAGAAAAAGGAGAATACAGTAAAGAAAAAAGTAGACAAATGAATGGGTTTGGGAAAATTGTAGATAAAAAGAAAAAAAGAAGAAGAAGAAAATCAGATATTCTGACGAAAAAGAATGTATAGAATGAAGGAATTGGAAAGAGGAGTGGATGAAAACTATGAGAAAAAACAAGGAGTGAAGCAACAAGAAGTAAGTTCAAACTTTGAAATTTGAGACTATGTGGAGAGAGAAATGAGAGTGAAAGAAGCAGAGAAAGAAAGAGCTAGAATAGATAGGAAGAAAATAAGGTGGAAATGAAGTAATCGAGGATTAGAATAGCAAGTGAAAATCAATTGATGATGATTTTCGTAATAAGAATAAGAATGATCTGAAAGTTTAGATCGTAGAAGGAGAAAAAGTGGAAGATAAATAGAGAGAGAAAGAAAAGAGTGAAGACACAGAAAGTCCAACGATCCATATTTGTGTGTGTATGTGTGTGAAAGTAGGGGATAAGAGTTTCCCGAGCCACGGTGAAAAGGATTTAACGACTGAAAAAACACTGAAGGACTTTCACCACGACCAGCCTTCTCTCAAAAACAACATTTTCTTCATTCACCTGAGTTTTTTCCCTCTTCCTCTATTCTGTCTCCCTTCCCACCACCTTCTTACACCTCATTCTCCCTCCAATGGCACTCTTTCTTTTCCATCCATTTCACCCTTTTCCTCACTTCCATAACGACCAGTAAACTCATTTGCTATGCGACAAAAATCTGGTTTCCATGGTGAGATTCACTTGAGACTGGCAGCATCCTCTGTAAATAACATCAATGCTCCCCTTTCAACCAATGCTGACAGTTTCGAGTGAAGGAGGCTAGCCTTATCCAACTAATAGAATAATTATCTTTAGTGTGCATCTAAATCTTGCGGAAATGTCGAACGAATGAGCCTTCCGTTACAACAGTGCCTCAAGTTTTATAGCCTTGAAGTGGAATACAAATTCATCATCCACATTTTATAGGTTTTTAAGCCTAGAGGTGTAATACAGATTAACAATCGCACGTTTTAGAGTTATGACTGAAGTGTCAACTAGAATGCGAGTTATTGTACTTTAGTATTGACTGGTTTTCTTTGTATTGCTGCACATAACATATCACCTATGATAAGAGATAAGATGTCATGAGAAAAGAAGTGCTCGAATATTATCATAATCAATGATGGTAGATACGTATTTAGTAGAAATGAGTTTGAAATGATGACGAGAATTTGAATCACTTACCTTTGTGTCTGTTTCATCTATTATCCATGCACGATAATTGAGAATACGTGTTTGTTTTTGATTACCTATTATAATATCATACTACATTCTTGTAATACTGAATACTCTTAATACTAAATTGGACCATAGAAAGAATAACTCTTAGAATAAAGTAGAAATATTATTTTGTCTCTGATTGAACACTCATCATAATGTGGATTGTTCTGTAATGAGACTTCAGACGTGTGTCATTAAATCTTAATAAAAAAGACAGAATTTGAATCAATGTGAACTTGACATGCAGATATAAACGGTTTTTTCTATTTATACTGCTCCTGGAGTGGATGGCATCTCTACTCTAATTATAAAAGAAATCTCAGATCACATCCTAGATGTACTCATTGAACTCTGCAATTTGAGCTTACAAAAGGGAGTTTTCCCAGAGATATTGAAAAAATCCGTTGTAATCCCTATTTACAAACGTGGCAGGAACACAAATATTAACAATTACAGACCAATTACACTTTTGTCAATATTTGCTAAAATACTTGAGAGGGTAATGAAAAATAGGATTTTGAACTTCTTGAATCACAGTAAATTCTTCAGCAAGAACCAATACGGATTTTTGGAAGATAGAGGTACCGAGGAAGCTATGAAAACTTTACTTTCCAAAGTGAATAGCAGTCTCAATGTAGGGTTGAAATGCTCCGCAATTCTCCTGGACATTTCCAAAGCCTATTACACCATAGAACATGAGTTGCTTTCAGAGAAGCTAGAAAAGATAGGGATAAGAGGAGTGACAAAGGAATGGTTTGCAAGTTACTTACGAAATAGACATCAGCAAGTAAGGGTAGATGATAAAATGAGCGATTCAGGCTTAGTGAAGTATGGCATACCCCAAGGGTCAGTTTTGTCCGCTTTACTCTTCCTAATCTACGTGAACGACTTATGTAATGGGAATCTTTTGGGGGAAATCGTATCCTTTGCAGACGACACTGCAATTTTCTATAATGGCCAAGATGAATTGACAATGCATGGTAAAATGAGAGAGGATATGAAATTCATTCACTGGTGGTTTTGTAGAAATAGATTATTGCTAAACGCAGATAAGTCAAATCTAGTTAATTTCAAGCTCAAAAACAACAAATCAAATAATACCTTACCAATTCTAAAATACCATAGGTTTAATTGTGGGGATAACTTGCTCAATTGCCATTGTGGAATAATAAAGGAAACAGATTGTGTCAAGTACCTTGGTTTGCTAATAGATAGTAGGCTTTCATGGTATGAGCAAATCCACAAATTGGAATTAGAAATGTTAATTTCGATAAGAAATTTTTACATTTTGAAGGGTATGTGTCCAAAATATTTTCTAGTCCATTTATATCACACTTTAGTAGAATCGAGAATCAATTATGGACTAATTTGTTATGGGAGTGCATACATCACAAATTTAAAGCCAATTATCGTAGCACAAAAGCATTTTATAAGATTAATCTGTGGCAGGCCAAGGACCGAGCACTCACTACCCCTTTTCAGGTCCCTTAATATACTAACGGTCAGACACTCTTTCTTGTTTAAAGCAGCTCTAGATACATTCATAAATAAAAATCAATTGATAACACAGCCTCATATCCCATATCACAATGTTCGATACAGAAACAGAGTTCAATTACCAAGACCTAGGCTTGAACATAACAGACGATTTTTCAAGTATGTAGGTTGTAAGATTTTTAACGCCTTGCAACCTGACTTACAAGAGTGTCAATATAGCCGAGCGGTTAAGGCCAGATTGGAAAAATCATTGCTGAAATTGATGATATTCAATTATTTCTATAAGAGTATTCCATAATCTAAGGTCGATATTTACATGTTTGTATCAATTGTTATCATATGCTTGAAAACGTGAATTCCATATGTCATTTTGTGTAATTATTGTGTCATAGCACCTTTAATTTACATGGCTTTTTCTGTTGACTGAATAATACTAATGATCACTCAGAATGTGCTGCCCGCACAAAAACCTGTTTAATTGCTTTAGGATTTTATATTTTTTATGTTCAATACTTTTTCTCTAGTAATTTTTTTTCAAAATTTTACAGTTTTTGAATTTATGTGTAATATCCAAGTATGACTATATTTTCATTTGATTTTTTACTTATTTCATTTCATTTTTTTTCTATTGTGAATAAAAGTATGAAGAAGGGCCCCACACAGGGGGCCCCACAAGATTACCTTGGGGGTTTCATTTAGACTTTGATATACAATGTATTGTGCATGCGAAGGTGTTTGCTACACCAGAGTGTTCTTTTCTGAAACATTTTGTACAATTGGTCGAATAAATATTATTATTATTATTATTATTATTATTATTATTATTATTATTATTATTATTATTATTATTATTATTATTATTATTATTATTGTAATGTATTTTTACAAAATATCAAACAAAATATCATGAATATAAGAGTACAAATTCTCTACGGTGAACAATTAAAATAATAGGACAAAAATGTAATAATAGTAGAAAGAAAAATTCATGTAATTAACTAAAAAATGTGTTTTCACTAATTGCTACAACCACTATGAGAATAAACAAGTCTTCTTGGTTGTCAAGTAGGGTTAACAGTCCTGTAAGTTTTATGGAATTTAAATCGATGATCAATATAAGACTTAAGAGCTTCTAAACTATTTATTCGACTCCATTTCATATAATATCAACTCTCTAACTCCTTCAATTCTCCATATCATTCATCTACTTTCATCTTTCCATCTTCTATTCCTTCTCTTGATATTATCGCATTTTCTTTATCATTCCCCTCCATCACTCCTCGCTCTTATCTCTTTCATAATACAGTACTACATATTCTCAACCAAAGCCCGAATTCAAGTAGAACTCTTTAGTTTATAATTTAACGGCCTGTCTTTATGGCTATCGGACCGTTCATTCCGTATGATTCGGTCGTTATATTTCGTTTCGTCTTCATATTCTTATCTTTTGGAAATTCACTTGCACAACCGTAAACTGCCATTCTTTGCTCTTTCTTCCAAATTTTCACATCTTCTTATTTTCCGTCTCTCTTCATCGCTCATTTTCTGTCTAAGAGTCAAGCTTCTGGCTTTACGAAAGACTCATCTGTTCCAATCAAAATCGGACTTTTCATTCTTTTTTACAATGAAGCACAAATCGGGAGAGAAAACTAAGAATACCTTGTCACGTTATTTTTGCCGTCACATGTGCCCTGCTTGGCCGCAGTCGGTAGAGCAAAGATTTTTGAATAGATTTGATATTTTTTGTGACTCCTGAAAGAAAAATACCACCAGTTTCTTACCAGCTCTTCTAGGAGCTCAAACAATTCTCTGCTTTCGATGGCTGCAAACGTCGGCCGCTTTAACAATTCACAGTTCTTATGACTGATTTGGTTGACTCCACAGATATAGATGCAGGAGAGATAGATAAGGGCTCTGATTTTTGTACTAGACAATACGGTATCGCCACCAATGCCACTCGCCACCATTCGACAAAGTGGTCAGCAATGTAAGATGATACCGAGCGGAATCAAAGGCGACACTCTATCAGTATTATAATACCTTATAAATTCTATTAATTTGTATTGCTGCTGCAACTTAATACTATGACCTTTGAGTTTTTCCAAATCGGATGAGATGGTCCTGAATAATTTAAATAAATCTTGGGAATGTATTATTTCCAAAGATTTAATAATCAATGCTGTATATCGCCGATTTATCCAACTTATTCGTTGAAGAATACAGTTGGTTGATAATTTTAATGATAGGTCAATATTGATAATAAAATAGCCTATAACAAGATTGGTCATGCATGGAGATAGGATAATAAATAAAGGGTACACCATTCAATAAACATAAAAAGTATAATTACATGAAATATCAACAAGCAATAATGAAAAATAGAGCAACAAATATAAAAATAATATGAGAATATATATATATATATATAAAGTGAAAAATATCACAGACAGCTCACTAAGGATTTACTTTGCTTATTAGCATCAATTAATACCATGTGCTTCTTTAATCAGCATAATTATATACTTTTAAATTATACAGCTCAGTTGTCGACTTGCTGTTGCTTGTCAAATAAAACTTATAAATCTTATTTCCAAATAAATATGAAAAATATAAATATTAAAATATATATGTCAGGGCTTGGGTTCGGCCTCTGGTGGAAATCAGATTAATCAATTTATCTTATGAACATGAGCTTTGTAAAAATCCAATAAATTACTGATGAAAAAGATATAAGAGTGAGCATATAATTATAATAAATATTCCATCTGTGCATATTTAAATAGTTAATCTCATGAATAGTTCTTAAGAATATTCCTTTTTACATTTCAAGACTTGCGCGAGTATTGATATTATTTTTAATATTTAAATAACCCTTTCACAAGCTAGCTTTATTTAATTTTGATTATTTCGTAGCACTGAGGGCCCTCCTTAATAACTTTTTCAAATGAACTCATGTGTTGATTTTTCACAATTATGATGGCAATCCGGATTCGTTTTGATGTCCTAGGCCTTTCTGGTGGGCTGCTGTCGTCTTCTCCAATGGAATTATTTAAATTTATTGACTCATGTCCTACTACGACTTCACCGAGTCTTATAAAATTTAATTTTTTAATTATTCAAAACTTTAAATTTTTAAAACGTGAAATTATTTAAAAAGGGATCTAGTCTTGTGCTCTCTAAATTGGTGGATGTCCCTGGTGACCTCTGGTAAGCAAGTAGGCTATGGCCCTCCCTATTCTTTTACAACCACACTTCCGACTTTTCAATTTAAATAAAATTTAAATATCCACTCTCATTGGTGGATTTAAAATACTCCACTATGACGTTATTCAAACTGTCAAATAGTCCATATGAAACTGTTATATTACTACCCAATGTGTGAATATTTTAGTCTTAAACTCCTATTTCATATTTCTCACATAAATCTGTGTTCTAAATAGATTACAATTTCTTATTGTTTATATAAACAGTACATGTATATTTTGAATTAATTCGCTTTTACTGCCGGTCAAATACTGCACTGTGATTGTTACATCCTAAAACTACATCATATATCCATGCGCTGAATAAAGTTACATCCCATTTCCTTCATCCTTTTATTCGTTTTTTTACATTTTGTACATGCTCGTTTGATATAATAAATATATTTGTGTTTTCTAAAACGCTTTTTCTTTTACATTGATTTGGCATGCTTGCTTACTAAACCCTCTGATCATAGTTTAAGCGAATCTATTTATACACAACTAATTTGCCACAAGGTGTCTGGCTAATTCTCAAAATATATGGCTTGACCAATTACTTAGGTCGCCGACTAGTAAATGCCAAAAGCACCTAACCTCAAAATTATATATTCTATATTATTAAATAAATAGCAATAATACTTTTATTCTCATTTGGCTGTTCAAAACCATAGCCTTGAGAGCCATTATTATCTAATCTAGGCTGTTGCCACCGTATCTGGTGATAACGATACAGCTGCTTGCTTTGCTCAAGACCTATCAATTCCCTTTCATTTCAAGATTTTGAGCAATATCCAAAATTATATTCTCACAACCTTGAACTATTTCCCGCCCAAATTTAGGTAACATTAAAAGTCCAAAATAAAAGGTTATGTCTTCTAGATTTTCACAAAATTTTCTGTCCAAAAATATTTATACAAACCAGACTACTTTAGTATGATTGACGGTTGACTATAGCTCTATTTCTATGAATACATATTATAGCCAACCAACCGCACGAGGATAGTCCGATGGAAATTGGAACAAAAGAGTACCTTCTTAAACACCCTCACCACACCTATATACGTTGCCAATATTCGTCTGTGCATTAAAAAAATATTAATCAATTGTCATTTATTAGTCCAGTCAAAGAAAGGTTATAGAGGGAAATGTTTGGAAGACAATTTTTGACCCTGCAGTTCAAAAAGTTATGAAAGCAAAAACTTAAAAAATTGGAGGCAAACATGTTTTTTCATGAAATGTCACACCTTCAAGGGCGGATATCTCGAAAACTAGTGAAGATATAGAGAAAGTTGTGGGATACCCTACAACTGGCGGTTGTTTTTGTCTGAACTGGCAAGCCAAATTCGGCATGTTTGCAGAGGTTCATTTGAATAATTGTAGGAAAACATCCAAAGCACATAAGATGATGAATCATGCATCATTTCTCTCAGAAAATCCCTAAGAATCATTATTCTATGTGGAAATAGAACTCACCAAAAAAATAATTTTATGTCCAATATCCGAAATTTGAAATCAATTTGAATCTTTTTTTTCAATTTTCAATCACTCATAAGTATTTTGCACTGAACACTACACAGATTCCAGAATACCTAAAATACTCCTTAGGGTCATCCACATTTATAATATGTGAATTTATAACCAGTAAAATTGCATAATAAAAGACGCATACCCAAAAATATGTCATATGAGTAACTGAAAAAAATCACATAACTCTCATTGTTTGGGTCTAAAGGATTCAATACCCAAGTATTGTTAAAACTATCACTTGAATAAATCACTAAAATACTTCTTAGAGTAATATACATTTATATGTAAAGTTATATCTGTAATATTGCATAATAAAAGAGTTATAACTACAAAAGTACCTAACCTCTATCTTTTGGGTATTAGCTTTCAATAAGTATTGAAGCTCAGTATTGTCTAAACTATCACTTGAAAGAATCACTATAATCATTATCTTTATCTAAATCTAATAAATCACACAAAAGTATATAAATTGCTGTTTATAATCTACTTGATTTTATATTAGACAATGTTATTTATCACTAGCCGCTCGGACATTACACTTGTAAACACAGCTGGGTGGTAGCATTCTACAAAAACAGAACTCCATCGAGCCACTACCTCCGTGTTTACGGGGGTAGTGATCGAGCTAGGAGACTATTAAAGTGGTCTTGTTTTCATCACTGTGCTGTACAGAAACTACTGAATCGAATGGTATAGTTTCCAAAGAAATCCGACAGATGACAGCGGAGTTATAAACAGTTGTTTTAAGCCAATTAAAGCCAATTGTTTTAAGTTGTTTCTAGCCATCTCTGGCTAGAGATGGCTGCCACACTTGCCTCGCACAACAGATTCTCAAGCCAGAGAGCTGCCAGCTCTAGGGTTTTAATATGGTGAGAAATTATGTAAGCTTTAATTTTGTATATAACAGTTATGTCCGTCAGATACATAGTTATCGAGTTATATGCGATAAACCAAAAAATTGTACCTTTCAACCACCCCCACCCACTTAGCACAGGGGGTTAGGGTGGGGACTTTTGATATGTTTACCTCCTTAATACCCTAAAAATAACTGCAGGGTCAAAAATTGTCTTCCAAACATTTCCTTCTATACCCTTTTTTTAGCATTCATTGCCTGGACTATATAATCAGCTGAGAACAATCATCTGTTCCAATTCCCATCGGACTATTCTCAGGCGGTTGACTGTAGCTCAAGTGGATGAGCGATAATGAACTAGTGACCCCCTGTGTTGAAGAGCTCGCTCAAGAACTGTTGTATTGTAATATTTAGAACCTGCTACTTTCAATTATACAGAGTTGGTGGAAATTATGAAAACAGCTAAATACTCCACTTACAAAAATCATTTTACAGTAGGTTTAATTGAGAATCCTATTTGAAATGAAAAATTACTCTGTCGCTTCAAAATCTTGGTCCCTCGTATGAATTCAAATTCATTTTTCTATGAGAAAGTGGTCATGTGATACATTATTTCGTTGCAGAGTTCCAAGAGAAAATGAATGGCGAAAACCGCACAATGATATCTCAACCCGTATCAGTTTGTTGATGTGAAGTTGTAAAGTATTGTTGTTATATATTAACCAGCTGAAATCATGTGTCAGCGCATGAAGGACTGTCTGTGTGCTAGCTTCCAAATAGCCTCAGCTGATGTTATAAATGAATGAATGGAAAAACTGTGGTAATTGCATGCAATGATTTCTTCAGCTGACTAAATAATTTCTTTTTCTCACGCACTTTCAATATTATTTTATATCCTGAAAAAAGACGAAGGAGTGGGTCAATTTTGTTGTCCAACGAACCTGGCCTATTAGAAGGTTTGAAGAATACGTGTTCAAAATTTGAAGCTGATTGATCAATTCTTCCTAAAGTTATTGTAGAACATATAAACAGACTGACAACGACTTGGGCCTTCAGTAAGTCAAGCAATATTAGAACTCGCTAACGCTCGTTCAACTAGCTAAATAGCAGGGTCTAAATGGGGATATTCATCAGAAAGGAGCTATGTTTATCGATAACTAGCTTCGAATGAATTATCCTCCCAAAAATTCTCTTCATTACGATGTACACTACTTGATCCTGTAATTCTATATTGATTAGAATTAGTTTTCATGTATTTTAATAGAATTTGTGGAGTTTAGCAGTAAATAAGTTCCAATTTCCTGGGAAAGCTTTCCTGTATTTTAAAAACTCCAAGCCCACACTAGCAGCTTTCCGGGTGAGCTTCAACTTCAATAAAGTTTATAACAATGGAAAAAACATTTCGAATTAGGGTAATTAAGACTGAGCTCCATTAATCCAAGCTTTTTTCCAACAAAACCTCTTTGGGCGGTTCGAATGATTTTCGAAAATTTATAATTGAACACGAAGGTGTTCCCAGTTGTGATGGCTCAGGGGCAGGATTAGCGAGGCAAATATTTTCACTTTTTTATTTCAATAAAATGGTTGCGTTTTAACGAATTTCATACGCCTACTGGCCAACTGGATGAATTAAAGCATGATTCAACTCGTTCAGTTGAGTTATTTTCTCAGTATTCAGTAGCTTACTCAGGAGAAACTTGTCAGAAATGAAATTCAAAAACTTTCAACAAGTTTATAGTCGCTACAAGCTATAAATCATCAAGCAGTTTTCAAATCGTCATGCTTAAATGGGGAAATATCTACTCCGATGTGTGACAAATCAATATGACAGATATAGTTGATCTCTTAAAGATGTGCACTCATATTGAACAAATTATTACAAAGTTCGAAAAAATTTACATTAAAATAAAGGGTTTCACAGCTCTCAACTTGTTTCTCATGAACTTATCACCAAGTTTATCTCTTCAACTTTTTTTCATCTCGTATTCTAGTAGAGCTCAGTCAGAGTCATAGATCAGTCGTAGACTAAGTTTTGTCCCTTGAATCTAATTCTGGTGAAAGAAGAGGTTCATTTGCTATAATGCCAATGGACACTTAGTTAACTTGGTTATTTGGTAAGCGGAACGTCCACAGATAACAAGTGGTCCACACTCTGAGAATCTGCTATTACACCATAGATACTCAAGTAGAGGTCGAAAATGATTTAATGATCACAAATTGGAATACTCAGACAATAATTCTATCAGTTATCTTGACAACAAAGCTACTTAAATCAGAAACTGCGGAGACACACATCTCTCTTCAAATGTCAGCACTGTTCGAAATCGTAGCATTGATGTTACTTATAAAGACTACTGTCATTTTGAAGTGAAGCTCACTGTAGTATCAACTGGTAATGCCTACCAAAATACCGAATTCGCTCAAATACAGAGTAGTCACAAGTCCCATCTCCTATGACAAGGATTGGATTGTGGGCAAGCCTTGCTTCTGTTCAGGCCTTATTAGTGTTGTCAAGAGAGTGAGTGGAAGGCGGGAGGAGAGAGAAAGATACTCGATCAGAAATAGAGGAGAGATATGGAGAAAAGCTGATGAAGATGGTTCATGGGGAGAAGATTGAAGGAATATTAAGCAAATGAAGTGATGAAGACTATGATAAAGAACAATGGTGTGATTGATAGAATAACAAGAAGAGGAGGAGGAGAAGGAGGAGGAGGAGGAGGAGGAGGAGGAGGAGGAGGAAGAAATTCAGATTCAGATTCCTTTATCCATGTGTTTAACAAAACAAAATTCAACTTACGTTCTAGCATTAAAATTAATCTTCAGTAAGAGTGAAATAACTTGATGAATATTATACAGAATGGAGAGTTTTACAATAATATTGAGCGAATAATAAATGATGAAATATGCGTATATTGAGGTATTACTGTAATGTTTTAACATCAAACGGTGAAGTTTGGACCTTTAGATGTCCATTCTCAGAAAGAAGATGTCCCTTCAGCACTTGACCGTAAAGAGGAGGAGGAGGAGGAGGAGGAGAAGGAGGATGAAGAGTAGGAAAAGGAAGATGAGGAAGAGGGAGAAGAAGGAGAAAGAGGAGAAAAATGAGGATGAAGAAGAAGAAGAAGAAGAAGAAGTAGAATAACAAAACTATGAGAGGAGAATAATAACAGAGTTGAAAGATGTCAGCAACAGACCATACCACTAACGAGATGACAGCATAAAGTATTCATCGATTGGAGCGTTTTGGAGGGGAGATAGGAGGTTTGATCCCCCCTCCTTCAGAGAGGAGGTATGTGACATCTACCCGCTTCCCGCTTCCACCCAACTCTCACCCTTGGTAACTGAGGGTGAGTAGTCAAGACCTCTGCCAAATAATCATGATAATAATAATATGTACACCTCTGTTATGTCAACTTGACGTCACTCCTCATTTCACTTTGTGTTGTCAGTAGTGTCTTGTTGAGGACATTAATTCAGCCTGTCACTAACACCTGTATTGTCTCTCTTCATTGCTGACAGCCTTCGAATGTGAGGTGCCTCTCACCTGACTGTAAGCGTTTAACCCTATTTCTTTGTGAAATGACATTTGGAAATTTCATTCTTGATTTGTTGTCATTGTCTTTACTGATATAGAGAAACATAAGTATTTTCTGTGTTCTTATATACTTGTTATAGATTTGATTGTCTCTTTGACCTATGACTGTCAGTGATTCTTCGACTCTATTTTGTAATTGATCATGGTTTCATATTACATTGGACACAGAATAAAATGATACTGAATTCCAATACCAATAATCCGTATTTTATGTGGATTTTCCACCAGGAAGTACAATAGTTTCTCATTTATTCATTTCAAAATTCAAGATTTGGGGCTATCATCTAGGCAGTCTAAGCCTTCATCTACATCTCCCCCTATCACAACAACTCTTATTGCATTGCAGGCAATAAGTTAAGAAAAAACTCTTCACAAGTGAAGCCGTCCATGCTAAGCATTTTTCACTTCATACAACATTACACAACCATGTGATTTGTTTCTCAAAGCAAGTGTTTAATTGAACAAGCGTTAGCGAGTTCATACTTTTGACTCAAGGCAAAAATAATTCTTGTCCATCTGTTTGTTTGCTTGCATGTTCCACAATAACTTTCGAACGCTTTGATCAATCAGCTTAAAATTTTGAACTTATAATATGAACTTTTTCACAAAACGAGTTTATCGAAAAACGAAATTGAATCGCATGCAATATTGATAATTCAATGCAACCTAATCGATTTTCTCTCGACTTTCTACTGCTTCTAACAGAACAGCTGACAAAATATCAGCAGCGTTTAGAGCGAGTTCTCCAGAACGGGGGCTCACCAATTATTATAATGGTACGAGTAGTTTGTGATTGAGATTGATCAAAGGTAACTTACATTGATTAATAAATATAGACTAATATTGTTCTTAGAAATGTAATTATCATCAAAATTACTGACTTCTTTCAAGCAAGAATGAACAATCAATATTACATCTTCAGATATATCGAGATTACTTGAATCTCAGCAATCTACTATAGAAGTCAGTGACAAAAGGAACGTTATAACCATATCGACCTTTCATTCTCACTGACTTAAACGTTCATCCCACTATAAAGAAAATTCTAATAGAATCCCACTATTGAAAATAGTTCGCTGAATAATTGCTAGTTTGAATCGCTCTCCATTGATTCATTATGTCTCACCCATTTGCAGTTCACTCACGAGTCATTCACCGTTTTGATCAGACTCAAGGCCGATTTCTCTGTTAGGTGGACGGGTGGATGGGCGGACGGGTGGACGGGTGGACGGGTAAGGCTTGCCGCATTATAGTCCTCAAGTCCATTATCTATTCCGCTGTCATACAGGCGGACGATTGTTTGATCGAATTGGAATCGGAAATCTCCATGACAGGTATCACCCTGGATTTATACTCGAATAGAAAACAGGTGTGGTTCTCATTGAAAGTTTAAAGTATTCGATTTTAACATTATATTTGTAGTTTTATAAACAAGGAACAATATTCACTTGCTAAATAAATCTTCTTACTAGACCTTAACAATTTGTGCATTCGGTGATAAATTATCTATTCTTCCAGGCCCTCAACTACAACAAGAGGCAACCAAAAGCGGATGAGAGGTACATGTCAGCTACTTTACTTTCCAGTGGTAGTTCCATATACTTCCGCCAGAGTGAGTGG
>NW_024090575.1:0-29130 GCF_014356525.2 Nilaparvata lugens
AAAATTTCGGCCTACTTTATAGCATCTAAAATAGAAAACATAGTTGAAGAACAAATTAATCCTTATTCAAAAAATCTGGTGTGGTACACTCACACAACTTTCCTTGCTCATATTTGAAACTACGATCAGACTTCTGTATATGTGTATATATAATTGTTTTCAAAGTACTTTTTCATTGTGTAAATTGTGAAATTCGATGATTTTTTTAGTCGTCATTTATTTAAAGTCGTCGAAACAGCTGTTCTACAGATGAAATATCTCGACTAAGTGTTCTTTTTATGAACTGCGCTACCTACCTACCTCATGCACGAGAAGGAGGTTACTAAGTCCATTTCCCAAGGATGGGGTGGACCCCCCATTTGGTTCCCAGAAAGGAGACTCATGCCAGTTGTTAGAGCTGATAAATAACTATCCAGGGTATGAAATTGAAAAAAATCGGTCAAGTTATTTTTGAGAAAATCATGAAAAACATGGTTTTTTAGTAATTATTTACCACGCCATTTTTCTCAAGAATATTACAGAGATCCTGCAATTTTCCCAGGAAAAAAACTCATGTTATTTGATAGAGCTTATGAATAGCTATCCATGGTATAAATTTGAAGAAAATCGTTGAAACCGTTTTCGAGAAAACCGTGAAAACATGGTTTTTTAGTCATTATCCGCCATTTTTCTCAAGAATATTACGGAGCTCATGGAATTTCCTCAGGAATGAGACTCATGCCAGTTGATAGGGCTTATGAATAGCTATCCATGGTATAAATTTGAAGAAAATCGTTGCAGCCGTTTTTGAGAAAACCATGAAAAACATGGTTTTTCAGTCATTATCCGCCATTTTTCTCAAGAATATTACGGAGCTCCTGAAATTTTCCCTGAAATGAGACTCATGCCAGTTGATAGGACTTATAAATAGCTATCAATGATATTAATTTGAAAAAAATCGTTAGAGTCATTTTCGAGAAAAACGTGAAAAACATGGTCTTTTAGTAATTATCCGCCATTTTTTCCGCCATCTTGAATTGAATTTTATTGAATTTCTTATTGTCGGGTCCTCATGGTATAAGGACCTTAAGTTGAAAATTTCAAGTCGATCGGTTAATTAGGAATGGAGTTATCGTGTTCACAGACATACACACACACACACACATACACACACACACACACATACACACACTCACACATACACACACACAGACCAATACCCAAAAATTATGTTTTTGGACTCAGGGGACCTTGAAACGTATAGAAAACTTGAAATTGGGGTACCTTAATTTTTTTGGAAAGCAATACTTTCCTTACCTATGGTAGTAGGGCAAGGAAAGTAAAAAGAATAAATAATATCTGATGCAGAAATTGTGAATGTTTCCCTACAAAGACTATCATTCATTCTATCACACATTCTATGTATGATGTAATTTATGGATATAAATTTGGTGTTAAGCATCAGCATAATAATAAATATAGTATATTTATCATAATTTGTATATGGTATATTATGTAGGTAGACGTATCATACATTTTATGTATAATGTATAATATAAATTTAGTGTAAGTAGCAGCATATAATACTAATAGAATCTAATAGTATAATACTATAATCTAATAGAATCTATAAGTACGGAAAAATAAACATTTAATAAATTTTGTGTAAACAAAGCTTTACAATAATGATTAATAATTCTGTGTTATCATCATGAGATGACATAATTTATTTTAGGTACCTACTTCTATTTTGAAAAATATGATATTGCTATCAGCTGAATTGTAATTAATTTTTGAAATTTTCCCATTTCAAATAAATTTAATAATTGTTCAATTTACAATTATAAAATAATTTTATGTGTATAATTATATGTGTATTATTGTTTATATAATTTATAATTATAAATAATTATTATTTAGCATATTTTACTGTTTGCTTATCATATGGTCATAATTATAATACAATTGATATAATGTTTCTTCATAGATTTCTTTGCATCATTTCTGAAACTCCCACACTGATTTGAAATGTTATCAGAATACCTAGTATATTGCTTTCATTACATAATTTAATAATCCTGTGTTATTGAATCATCATAATTTATTTTATTTACCTACTTTTATTGCGAAAAATATGAGATTGGACTATGAGCCTGTTTTTTCATTCCCAATCATTTCATGACAGTTATATTTGTCCTTGTTGAATAAATAAAAATAAATAATACGCTTCTCTTAAATCTGGCCCAAAGTTATTCCCATGCTTGTGAAAAGTTGACAATACTAAAACTACTACAGTCACAATAAAAAAATTCTTTTCTTTATTAATATTCAACCTATTTCATTATTTTTGCTCTCAAAAAGTTAACAATGAACTGTTTAATGAAGGAAAAATAACGCTTCCGTGGAATAAGACATACAATATAGAAATAAAATAGAAATTGAGACTGTGCAATGCATTCTCCCATAAGAGCCAATGCGTAACAAAATGAACGAATCCCACAGCAATGCGGGTTGCCTATCTTTACCAGCTGCCTCACTTTTTTTGTGTTGCTAGTCCATTCCAGTTAGTTTAGAGTTCACTGGCCACCACAGCCTCGACACGGTTACCTACCATAGCTCCGACAAACCACAGCATCGACACGACATAGCCTCGACAAACCATCGACTCTTTGTCTCAGAAACAGAGTAACGGCCAGCAACAGTCACAGTTATAACATAGTTATTCAAAAGTATTCTTTGAGTATCTATAGTGAGGTCCACGTTATAATGGTAAAGAACGATTTGCAATGGTGTTGCTATCCTTGTCTATCGTTCAACAAATGTGAAAGAGTTAGGGGTTAGTTTTAGTTATATTTAATAATGTTTTATTAAAATAGGTTAGGTTTTTGCTTTGAAATTGCAATATGCTAGAAGGGGCTAGGGTCTAGGTAGAGTTATATTTTTTGATGTTTCAAAGGTAAAAGGATAGGCTAGGGGGTTAGGATTTTGCTTTGAACCACATGTTTGTGAACATGTTCATGAAATGAACCACATGTTTGTGAACATGTTCATGAAATGAACCACATGTTTATGTTTTGTTCTAAAGATGACGAATAAATCTAAAGTATTTAATGTGAAAGGGTTAGAGGTTAGGTTTTATTTAGGTTATATTTAATAATGTGTTAGGTTTTTGCTTTGAAATTGCAATATGCTAGAAGGAGCTAGGGTGCAGTTGGAGTTATGTTTTTTGATGTGTCAAATGTGAAAGGATAGGTTGGGGGTTAGGATTCTGCTTTTAAATCTAAATTATTAAATGTGAAGGGGTTAGGGGTTAGTGGTTAGGTTTTTTTGGATTATATTCAGTTCCATGAGGTTAGGTTAGGTTTTTGCTTTAAAATTGCAATTTGCTAGAAAGGGCTAGGGTCCAGGTAGAATTATGCTTTTTGATATTCCAAAGGTGGAAAGATAGGTTTGGATTTTGCTTTGAAATTGCAATATGCTGGGAGGGATTGAAGGTTTTTCAAATAGTTATGTTTATTGATGTTTTAAATGTAAAAGGGGAGGTTGAGGTTTCGGTTTTTGTTTTGAAATGACAATATGCTGACTTGGTTATAGTGTTTTTTAACATCAGTTAAATAACAACTGTTATATTTTATTAATTATATTTTTCAAAAGTACCCTTCCTTTTATCAAATAAAATGATAATATATTGATTATTATATTGAATTTAATGATAAATCATCATTGGATAATAATATCTTCATCAAATAATAGAATGACGATTGGCTCCAGTTACAGTGCTCGGTAACCATCATCACAAAGAACGTTACTTTCAAAGATATGACTGAATGGAACGGGAAAAACCCGTTGCAAACGCATGCGCGATATGGTGCTGTCTGAGACAGAGAGTGGTTTGTCAAGTCACGTGTCACATCTATGGAAGTGTGGCCAACCTACTAAATGAACATGCGATAATATAATAAACAAAGATTTTAGTAGAATAATAAATAGAAAACAATCAATCAATTATCAACATCTTTTCAAATGAAATTTTCTATATTTGTTATTCAATAATACATTTCACTTGTCACGTATCCGACGTCCGAATAATTCTGATTTTGTGAGCGAGATTGTAGCGAGATTCGATGGTGAACTTTGGTGTCACATTGTAAAAATTTCATATCAAAATCCTTAGCATAATCAATCATTCATCTTCAATTTATTTTGTCCATTCAAATAAATTTATTCAACCGTCAAAATATTAACCATTATATTTTTATATGATTTTGTCATTGCCGTCTCGATCATACTGTTAACTGTTCCAAGGAGGTTAATAAACTGTTCTAATACTCTGTTACAGAATGTAGTACCTGTTCCATTTTTAAATTACTATAAAAGTACTGTTTTGATTTGATTTGAATAAATTATTATACAAGCTTTACTAACTGATCTACACCTTCCAGTCTTATGTTTTGTTAAGACCTTATTATGAGATGAAAATGTAATTTTATTTAGTATACTGTTGAGTGTTTTTTGAATGTGATAATTGAGTTTCTTATCTAAAATATTTAAAAGTGAATGTAGAACTATCTTTTTGCAAATATTGCTGTTTATACTAGCCGGTTCTTAAAGGTAAAACTAGTTTGTTTTTTTTTTAATTTTCTATAATAGAATGTTTATAGTTTATGCAGTCTGTTGAGATTTGATGTATTTATTTTTACACTTATTCTTTCTTAAATGTATTTTTTAAAGGTAGGCTAGTGTATAATACAAATACAGTAAAGCTAAAGTTTATCTAATAAGCTCAATTTTTTATGTTGCGTGATTCAATTAAGCCTATTTAAATTGTGCCAGCAATTAAATTTTGTAGAAATTGGACAGCAAGGATTACAATTCACAACTGAAGCTTTCAGTTAGGTAACTATTGAAATCACGTAACCTATAGAGATTTGGTGAAAGACTCCAATGTTGGCCATAAAATGTAACATTTATTCAGGTTTTTATTCAGAAGACAAAATATTTCAATAGAGTAGTAAAAGTAAAGAATAGAAATGATGTGATTTTTTATAATAATATACAAAAACCATTTAAAGTAGGCCTAAATGAAAGGTTAGTCAAATTTGTAGGTTAGGATTAGAGTGCAAGGATGCTAATCTATTTAAAACTCTTATTCATTTATTGGATAGAGCAAACAATACAATAGTTGGTGGAGAAAAAACAGGCTATTGCCTAAAACTTCTTCAATTTCCTAATTTTGTCTTGAATTGTCCAAATATTATGTAGGTTAGGTATGTCCATTTTAATTTATACACTAGGTAAATCATTAATCTGAATATACAAATCAGAATAAAACAAACAATTGATATGAAATTCAAGTCAAGTCAACTCCATACCGTACAACAAATATTTTTACAAGAGTAGGTAACTTGAGCATAAAGAGTAACATAACTAAATTCTACTTGGAACTGTGCTTTAGTAAACTAGGCCTATATCCTGCTCAATTATAAACTTCCTATTGCTTGAAATTTCTAAAAAAGTGCCCTATATGGGTGTCTGTCAATAAATCTTCATGATTTAAATAGGTAGTTCTTTTTCAGATGAATATCTTTTCAAATGGCAATAAAATACGGTGCACCTTTTTCCAAATTTATGAATCTACAGTAATCAATTGATCGCTTGGAAAGATCATTAAATATCTGGTTTGTTCATACTAATTTAAAATTCACATCACTTCTAGAAAAGCTCATACACTGCAACCTGTGGGAGTAAAATAATATAGGCTACATCGACTTTTGTGATAAACATTGATCAGTACGGTACTGTATGGATTTTAATAACCTACACAACCCATACCAAACCTAACTAACTTAATTGTCAGAAGCCCATAAATATAGTGCACTACACCAAAATTGTTGTTTATTATATTACTCATACTATATTATGTCATAAACTATCTTATTACGTGTTGAATCAATTGGCTGTTGACCTTATTTATTCCTATCTTACAAAAAGAGTACCGTACAGTATGTTTTAAAAAATTGGCGAGTATTATAGAGGTGGAATAGTCAAATACGGTGTGCCACAAGGTTCCATTCTTGGTTCACTGTTATTCATTGTTTATATTAATGATTTGCCTAATATTATTGATTCTTGTAATGACGATAGTGCTTCGTATTTGTTTGCAGATGACTTAGGTTTGAAAGTGGCTAATAAGAATAAGGATCATTTGTATTCTAACACATTGAATAATACCTCTAAAATTGAAGATTGGTGTGCAGCAAACAATCTGAGCATTAATTCCACAAAAACAGAGGATATAACTTTGAGCTTTGACAGAAAAATTAATGACATAAACTCAATTAAGCCTAAGTTTCTTGGCGTGAGAATTGATACTAACCTGACTTAATGTCATATAGGCTAACATATATTTATAAAAAAATCAACAAGGGCATCTTCCTTTTACGTAGATTATGTAATATTGTAGATATGTCTGTTTTAATGAGTGTTTAGTTTGCCTTTATTCATAGCCTTATGCTATATGGAATCCAGCTGTGGGGAAATGGCTCAACTACAGACATCTTGTTTAAACGTCAAAAGAAAGCAGTGAGAATAATTTACCGCAAGGCTCCTCGTAATCCATGCAAATTATTATTTATTAAACTCGGACTATTAACTCTGCCATCTTTGTGTGTATTGCCATGCTTGATTTCAGTGAAGAAAACTGAAAATCAATATGATGTTAACTCTAGTATACACCAACATAACACTAGAAATAGGAATAATATAAGAGTCGAGTATTGCCAGTGTACAAGTTCCCAAAAAAACTGGCAATACATGTCAATAAAACTTTATAACTCTTTGCCTGAAAATATCAAAAGAATGAGCTTTAATAGTTACTGTAAATATTTAAAAAAGTATTAGTCAATGAAAGTTGAAGATTTCTTTGTAATAGATTTTTAAACTGATGTTTCTGTGTTATTAATGACGTTGTTGTAACATTTTAATGTTGTGTGACAATAAATGATTTGATTTTGATATTATTTAACGCATAGCCTAAGTTAAATTGTGTACGGTATATAAAATCATTTTATTTCAATTTACTTCCCAAAGTGCTATTCCCAACAACTTTTCTCCTCTGCGCGGCTAGAGCCATCGCTAAGGGATTACGCCTTTAGTGAACAATTGTAGAAACCAACTGATTAACAACTTCTAAACTTGAATTATTCTTCTTTATAGAATGAAGTGCAAGAATATTCCGGCTGAGTTCCATCGTGAAAGAGTTGGCGTTGCATCTAGTGCAGATGCTCGATTCACCCATAACAAGATCGAAGGTAAAGGTCTAATTTCTTTTTCATTAAAAATTACCATATAACGCAAGCGGCAAATGTCACGTTGAATATTATAAGATACAGTGTAGGTTATAACAAGGTCCTTAAACAATAAGGATCCGACTCGAACAATTTCGATCAACTGCAATTTATGATGGCGGCTAAAATGGCGAAAATGTTGTCAAAAACAGGGTTTTTCACAATCAAATTTATACCTAAAATAGTCATCGATAAGCTCTATCAACTGCCACAAGTCCCACATCTGTAGAAATTTCAAAAGCTCCGCCCCATCTATGCAAAGTTTGATTTTAGATTCCCAATAATCAGGCTTCAGATACAATTTAAACACAAAATAAGTGGAAAAGATTGAGCATGAAAATCTCTACAATTAATGTTCAGTAAAATGTTCACCTAAAATTGAAAATAAGCTTGAAATTCAAGAAAATGTTATTATTCAATTGCAAACTGTTGGCCACTGTTGATTCTATTAAATCATTCACTATGAAGAGATAGCAGACCTCGTGTGTCTCCAGCGTTATTGTCCTGTCACCAGCTGGCTCAGATCTTTGGATAATAGACTTGAGATGCGCGTGAACACTAGCGTCAGGTGATCAATAATTTTCATAACAGCAAAGAAAAGTTGTGTGAGTGCGCGACACCAGATTTTTACATCAATTTTCACTGGATCCAAACTGCTCTCGTAGATATGAACCACTAGAAGTAAGGAAAAAGTTGAATTTTCTTGGTATTTACATTGTTGAAAAACTGACCCGGGAAGATCATATCAATTACATCACAAATAAAATAAATAGAAATTCCTACATTCTCAAAAAGCTTTCCAAATATTTAACTGAAGATCGGCTTCTTCTGATTTATTATGGAATCATGTACTCTCATCTAGCCTATGGTATAATATGGGGAGGAGCTGCCAATAAATACATGAATAGACCTTTTCCCGTTCAAAAAAGAATATTGAGATATATTTTTAGACTAGGATATAGAGACTCTTGTAGAACTACATTTCAAAACTATAAAATATTGACAGTTTATGCTCTCTACATATATAAAACCATAATCTTCATCCACAAAAATTCACATAAATTCACATAAATTGACTGCTTCAAGTGACATAGGCTACATAGCAAGAACAGTAGAAACTCTAAATTTTATCACAGGATAAGGGTAAATAAGAAACTAACAGAGAATGGTTAATTTATTAAAGGTGTCATATTTTTCAATAAATTGCCAGAGTACATCAAATCCCTGAAAGGCAACCAATCAAAATCTCAATTAAGAAAAATCTTGGGAGACAGGCCGATATATAGTAGGCCTATTAGTGACTACTAATATCGATCATATTACTATATGATATTGTATATTATATAATATTACCATATTAATAATATATTCTTTATATTTATTTAATTCATAGGTTCATTTGCATCTGTACATTTCCATTAAAATGCTCTACGTTTACAAATAAGCCATTGACAGATTTCCAAACTGTTTCCTGAAATTGGAGTTCGTTGCTCATCATGACAATTTCCTCACTTTTGACAGTTCATACACTTTTATAATTCATTAATTAAGGAGCGCACTGAATAGATGGATCTACAAGAATAATAATTAGATTGAATTTCCTTAACAAAACACAATTTAACCCATGCTGTATAACTCTTTTTTCAGAATGGATTGATAATCTTGATATTCATGCTTATGGCAGGCTCTATCTTGAAATAGTAGATGCTCCTCCAGTGCTCGATTTGGATTTTCTATCAATACTAAGCTTGAAGGTGAGCGTTGGACTGAATACATATTTTTGCCCATCAAATTTATAAATTAGTTCAATCATCAAATTTATAGATTGTTCAATCATCAAATTTATAGATTGTTCAATCATCAATTATTGGTCAATCTAAATTAGAGCACAGATGATGCTCACATGAGCTTGTCACACATGTTCCATCAAAACTCCAACAGTGTCGGTTTGTTGGGGTTTTAGACATAGTCTGTTTAAAAAACTATTTTAAAAAATTTTAGTCTGTTGCTGACATATTATCTCAAGCTTATTCAAATGAGAATTTACAAATTTACTCATATGTTTTTAGAGATGTCTGCCGAATTTATGTTTGAGGTCCGCTTCCTTAGCGTAATATTCCAATATATCCATACGATCCAAGGGCCAAGCCACATGAGGCGTTTTTCAGACGAGTCGGCAGGGCAGGAAGCTCACCGATTGGCTAATTATCAGCTGATTCCGGAACGCCTACCCAATCAGTCAATCTGAGAGCTTCCTGCCCTGTCGACTCGTCTGAAAAACGCCTCATATGGCTTGGCTCCAAATCTTACGAACGGCACGTTAATCCTCGGTTTCTTTCTCTCTTCAGTGATATTGTTATGTTGGTATTAAGCATCTACTTGATGCAGTCATTATCCCTCACTACTTAACGTATTCAATAGAAACGATACTTTGATTACTCACGTTACTTCATTTAGTACTTGGTACTCAAATGCATCTGATTTCCGGTAACCACACATTATTAAAATAATTTTCAGATTTATGCTGAACTTTTGCATTTTGCTTGCAAAAACTAATAACGCTACGTAACTAGCACTTGGCAGCAGACTCAAGTTAGGCGGCCATGTTTCTATAACTTGACAAAAATTTACGTTCTGGCCGCATGGATCACAGGGCGTTTGGTGGGAATGATATTTAACTGTTGAGCTCTGTGAAAGTTGCCCCCCTATCGCTTGTCTGTGTCTTATGATATGAGATCGGAGGTTGAAAAAGATGACCCTGGTATAATCCTGCTTACAAACAATAATAATCCATTCTCTTCAGCGACCATACAACTTCCTATAGTGAGGTCCACGTTATAATGGCAGTGTTTGATTAGCAATGGTATTGCTATCCTTGTCTATCATTCAATAAAGCAAATAGCGCTATCTCTTTCTCGCTTTACTCTGTTGCCAGATCGTCTTTTAACAATGTAGAATTAATAATAAATTAACAAAATATTTCATCTTCATCATTACAATTCAGTATGAAATTATTGGAAAATATAATTTCGTGCTTAATAAAATAAAATTGATTATTTCAAACAAGAAATAAGTTAAATATTATATCAATAAACCTGTATTAGCTACCGTCTATAGAAGGCATTGACAAGACAGAGGATCGGCAACGTTGTTTTGCTATCTTTCTCCACTGCCATTATAACGTGGACCTCACTATAGAATGGTTGTGAATATCATAGAAAATATATGAGCAGTGATGAACGAGAGATGATGGGTGAGCTCATTAAGCTTACTACATCCTAACAAGAATTATTTCTTTCCTACTGTAATCACGACTCACAAAATTTCATTCAGTTGGCAGTGTCAAAAGGGAAATCTTTATACAGTTTTTGGATATCTCATATTGTAGTTTTGTAAGTTTTAATTGTCTGTATTGTGAATATTTCATACTCATATTGTTTGAAATGTAATAGTGTGATATTGAGTGGATATTGTAGTTATTTTTTCTGTGTATCTTATATTCTTTTGCAGGTTATTGAACTGAATGAACTTTGATTTTTACCTTATGTTGAACCTTGAGTTTTTAGTGTGAAAATTGACCATGTTTTTATTGAATTTGCTAACTTGTTGCTTAGTTGTCGAAATTAAAGCAATTTTCGTGCATTTTTCAAATACAATTTCAATTTCATGTCGAAAAAGCTTCTTTATTTGGGAATTTTACGAACGTTGACCTTTTTGCAGCTTTGGCTTTTCCACTGAAAGTTATGCTCAACGCTAGTGGAAGGGGAATATTTTCAGTGAAAAGGCCACAGTCCTAATTGAGACGTTACCGGAAAACATCGTGTAACGGTGTGCGAGCCTCGGTCCTCTGAATGGGTCAATTTCCCATCCAGAGGGACTAATTGACAAATTTCAGTTATCAGTAATTTTTATCTATATAAATAGGAAATCAAATTTTATAGAGTTAGTAAGAGAAGAATCAGGAAATAATTTGTGCGTGTGAGCTCAAGTATAGTGAGTTTTCTTAAATCGTATGTGAGTGTCTCTGAAGAGTCCAAGTTTAAATTGTTAAAATGGTGAGTGCCAAACTCTTGTTGTTTTCTTATAAGCTTATAGCTCAAAATTCAGTTTCATAGAATGACCGAGGCCCAACCTACAATAGTTGCAGCAAGTTAGCAAGTTCCCAAGTATTGAAATTAAAAATTGAATATGCCTTCTTTACCTGAATTGATTGCTGAATAACTTTGTTTTGTTTGAAAATTTCAAATGTGACATGATTCTATTTATTAGTTTTGATTAGTTTAATAAGCCTGAAGTCGAATTTTATGAATATTTTTCATTGAAGTTCCTGGCTCGTAGTTGCTAGTTGCTTAACTAGGTGACAATTGAATAATGATAATAATCTGTGCATTTGTCACTATAAGCTCCTAAACCAATCAAAAGAGATTTCATAGCAGTATAATTTTAGAAAATATTATTGAAGAGAAGAAACACCCCCTCGATATACCTCGCACAGCAGTAGTATAATGTCTATCGAACCACATGCATTTTTATATATTACATATTTTGGAAAATTAACTAAGTCATCGTATAGAGAGATTCTCAGCTACATAATTTTATGTACGGTGTGAGTTGAAGAGGCTTATAAATAACCATAGCCACCTGTAATACAAGGCCCCGGCCTACTATATTGCAACGTCGCAGTGTAGGCCTAGAATCTAATACATGATTGGTAAAAAGATTTTTAAAATACCAGCTGATCTTTTTCACCAATCATGTATTAGATTCTAGGCCTACGCTGCGACGTTGCAAGGCCGGGGCCTTGTATTAGAGGTGGCTATGATAAAACCCTCCACCGGTTACAAGAAATATTCATTTATTGAATATTTTTCATATTCAATGTTTAATAATTTCAGCACTTACATGCCTTGTAATGAAGTAATAACAAATTTCATTAAAAGCTTATTATTCCTTGGTATTTTGCTGTTGTTTCTGATCGCTTTTTTCTCCTGTTTCAGTTGAACTGGTTTGTCGCCGCTTCAACGGAACTTGCTATTATACCACACAACCAAGAACATCACCATCTATTTCACTTGACTATTCCGTATGGATTGGTGATTTATACACTTTGACTGTTCTGTACTGTATGGAATTTGAGTATTCATAAGAATGACTTGTCTTATACTCCCTCCTGGAGTCTCCAAGACGAAATCTTAAAAAAAATCTAGTCTATACACCAGGCTGCATCATAGATTACTTCTGCTCAGACTTGGATCACCATGCTATAATAAGTCAATTGATAACATCTCCGATATGTCAATAATCCTCATTTTATAGTAAACCCTTGAGATTGAAGTGCTAGATGAATTACTTGAAAAGGTGACGGTCAACCCGAATTTATGTTTCTTGAATTATCTTTGTCCGGTTGTGAATCACCCAGAATTGTGCATGGGTTTTTGCCAGTTCAATGCGAATGAAGTTTACCATAAAAATATTTTAAGGGACGGTTTCCGAGCTCGGGATTTAGCTAAGTTCTAGACTTTAAACAGCTGGAGTCAGAAAACTGGCTTTCCGAAACGGGGCCTCGTCGTAGTCCACGTTTAAATTAAATTTCCCAAAAACACTTAAGTTGAACACAAAATAAAATAACGACTAAATTGTGTAAAGTTTCAGCTATTTTAATTATTTAGGAATGCTTCATTTTGTCAAGAAAAAACGTTTCCAATATTTTAGAAATGAGAAAATAAATATCTTAAAAACCATGACTACTCTCCATTTCGGAAAGCCAATTTTCTGACTCCAGCTGTTTAAAGTCTAGAACTAAGCTAAATCTCGAGCTCGGAGGCCGGCCCTAAAATTATGTCTCCTAGTTGCTTTACTTTCAAGTTACTTAAACATAAATTTGAATTGAACTTCTAATAATTTTTTTATACAGTGATGAAAAATCGTTAGCGATCCATACCGATATTTCCATCAGTCAATAAATGAAATTAATATTCATGTAATAGGAAAAAAGACTCACCACTTTTGTATTAACTTATTGTTAACAAGATAGCTGACAAACAAGGCTCTCTGGGCCGCTTTTGGTAAAGTGAGGAAGTTGTTTTTCAAATTGATAATTTCCCATTCTACTGGAAGCGGCTGGAGAGGTATCTACACGAAGAAACTATTATTCTGCACATATCATATACGGTAGTTAAGTTAGTTGAGTTGAAAATGTATTTATACAGAGTAAGTCATAATGTATGGGAACCCTTCAATAAGTTGGAGACTGTTGTAGTTATAATACTGTAACTTTCATGATAAGTTATTGGACGAATACTCTACCTTTTGACGTACAACTGAATTTCAACCCCTCATAAGGAAGGGGGTGACTTAGGGGTTGTAACTCTAATATTGTTAACACCCATTTGTGCTACATCATTTTAAATGCTTTTTTAAAACTAGAAATATGGCATCAATAAAAATGTTCTATGATACTTCTACCAAAAATGGCGGCTGATTGAAGTTTTAGTTTGTAAAGAAATGAAACTTAAATCAACACTTTTTTGAATGAATAACGAAACACATTGAAAAACATGGTTATTTATTTAGTAATCTGTCTGCTACTAACATTTCATTTTAAAAGATGCTTGAAATTACTACCTCCTTCTCTCGTTTGACAGTGTGCCAGTCTGTCATAAATGTAAATGAAATGAATATAGTAGTATGTAAAATAAAATGTAAATAGTAGCAGACTGATTACTATATAAATAACCAGTTTTTTCAATGTGTTGCGTTATTCATTCAAAATGTTACTCGTAAATGTGGATCTTCTAGAGCTAGATTAACACTAATTCCACTTCTGTATTGAATTGCAACTAGCATTTCGCTTCTGGATAATCAGTGTGATTTTGACTTATTGAAAATATTGTTCTCAATAAATATCCTAATTTAGTATGGTTGATAATTTATGTTTCTTCCGATGATAAAATTAGTTCCTTATGTGTAATGTGAACGTTGTGTGTTGTTGTAAGATACAGAATGGCCCAAAAAGGATGGTCGGTTTTTAAATTACTATAACTTGAATAATTTCCAACATACATTTAGTTTTCTATATTTCTGTGTTTGTTCAATTGTCAAATTTCAGAAAACGTCATAATTAACATACGTGATACTGTAAAGGAAGAGCGGCAAACAAAGGCCAAAAGATAATCACGCCACCTAATGGAACGTCGACGACTTTGAAGCAGTTTTGTTAATTATGACGTTTTCTGAAATTAGACAATTGAACAAGCTCATAATATATAGAAATAAGATGTATGTTGGAAATTATTCTAGTTATAGTCACTTAAAAGCCGACCATTCTTTTTGGGTCATTCAGTAATAACCTAAATCTCTTGAATTGTATAACCTACAAGTTGATAAAATCTAATATTGGGGCACTCTGTTTGTTGAAGTAGTGTAATGGTGATCTTTTTTAACAATTTGATTATTTTGCCTCTAAAATAAGTGTTTTTGTTTAGAATTATATCGTAAAATTGTAATTGAGTCTATTTTTTACTATTTATGAATTAAACAGCATTATTATTATAATTATTGAATTCATGTCATTTTTTCCGTTTTCTCACTTTAAGTACTCTATTGTTATTATTTAAATCTACTTTTGGCGTCTACTAGACCTGGTAGCGGCTACTGAAAATCGGTTTATTATCCCTGTGAGGAGGGATTCGGACGGGACGTTGCTAATTATATCCTGCCAAGAGGTGGAATCATATTTTTTTAATGGGTCACAATTTATCAACTTCGTTAATTCACTCATACATACAGCTGAATGGAATGAACGGACTGGAATAATTGGAGTGATTTGAAAATATAAAATATTAGGGCCAGTTTCTGAGCTCGGGATTTAGCTAAGTTCTAGAATTTAAACAACTGGAGTCAGAAAATTGGCTTTCCGAAACGGGGCGTCGTCGTAGTCCACGTTTAAATTAAATTTTGAAAAACTATAAAATTGAACACAAAATAAAATAAAGAGAAAATAGTGTAAAGTTTCAGCTACCTATTTTGAATTATTTAGAAATGTATCATTTCGTCAAGGCAATAAACGTCTCCAATAATTATAGAAATGAGAAAATGAAGATTAGCATAAAAACTACGAATACGCCCTTTTTCGGAAAGCCAATTTTCTGGCTCCAGCTGTTTAAAGTCTAGAACTTAGCTAAATCCCGAGCTCGAAAATGAGCCCTTGAATTTACTTGACGAACAAGTGGAAATGTGGCAGCACATCCACCAGAGACGGCACTCTTATTTTAAGGGACGTGAGTTTTTTTGTCTTATTTACAATTGCATAGATATAACTGTGATTAATTATTTTGAATTTGAAGTTGCAATGGGCATTGAGATTTTATTCAATAATTTTATAGAAGATGTCGATATAAAAAACTAAAATATAATTTTTTAAACAATAAATAAAGAGCGCAAATGATTTATACGTTATTAAGAATTAAAAATTTTTATGATAGTCTGTTTTCCTATTTTTTGTGGAAGTTTTTTACTGAACGTGTTCCTCGAAAGAGCGGGTACAGTATGTGAAATAATGATGATGTGGATATGGAAAGGATATAATATATCAATATTTTTGATGGATATGATATAATATTATTCCAAGGTGGGGTTCGATTATTAAGCAGAGCCAGTTCAAGTGCGGTCATTGGTTTAAAGGAGTACGGTAGCAGCCTTGAATCTTTCATCGTTTTGAGCGATAAGATACAATATATTGTATAATAACTGCATTCTATATTGTAGGCCCATACAGGTAGGCTATATAATTATGTGCATAATATTTTTTTAAATAGAAATCTAAAAAAGCATAGTTAATTATTTGATACTTGACACAAGAAAGTACCGGAGCTAGCTCCGGGAGGGTATGGAATGCCTCCCATGTGGAAGGGAGTATACTGTAGTCTTCCCCCGGGAAATTTTTTTCTTTATTTAATAAAATTGGCCATTTGTATCAATTTTGATTACTATTCAAACGAAATTTTTCCTGTGTCAGGTTTAAATAAAAATCATCAGCATTAGGTCAATAGTATTTTATATCATGATGACGATTCATTTTCATGTTTCAGTTTTAGTTGAAAGACAGCAAACATAACATATACAGGATTAGAATAGGATTTAAATTCTCTTAAATGTATTAACTGGGATGAAATTAAACTGCTGAATATATGCCTAGGTAGAGGTAGGTACTAATATTGTTCAGCTCTGTTGTGCACCGGTTTAAATCTAGCACTGCTTGGCAGTAATATTCATGAAAAAAATCCTCATAATATTACTGAAAACGGAATGAAATAAAAATTCTCATTGCAAGTAAGTAGTTACCTATATAGCTTTCAAAATGTTTCATCAATTTACCGACTACTGACATGAATCGACTATTTTTCTTTGCCATTTTCAATTAATTAAGTTACTGTAATTGAAAAATTAATCAATATTATAATCAAACATTTCAATAAATTACTTAAGAATTTTCATTGATTCTATCAATTTTGATGGCCATATAAGGAGAAGTGAATATATACGGTAACTTTGTTTCCATATTGCAATTATTATTTTTAAAATGTAATGTTATTTATTTACTTGCTTAGATCTTTCTAATTTTCAATTCAACAATATGCTGGATAAATAAGGAAGGATATTATTTATCTAGGAATTAGTCACCATCATTCAATTTTATTTGATGAAGTAGGCTAAGTTTTGTAGCTTGATGAAAAATAATAATCGAACCTGGCATTTGAAAAATCTCAATAATTATCAAAAGATAAATTTTGTCAGTCAAATCATATTTTTTGTTCATTTCAGCATGGTCGTAACAGCATACTTTATTGCTTGATTTTTCAAATGACAGGTTCGACTATTAATTTTTCATCAAGCTACAAAACTTAGCCTACTTCATCAAATAAAATCTCGTAATTCATCCATCAAACAAATTTATTCCTAGTAAATTACTATAATTCGCAATGTATGAATCTCGTGATTGAAATTAAAAATTCGCGGTTAAGTAGGAATAGGAAGTGATAAAAAGGTAACAGCTAACAAGAACTGCTATCCATCCGCTACAGTAGCGGTTACCAGGTTTAGTTGGTAGCTCTGTCTTATCACTGTTTCCGACACCAAAGTCTGCTAGTGAAATCCGGCGACTCGGTTGTGGTAGGGCTTATTTCTCAATTTACCTAACCATAGAAGTGGAATTTGGAATGTTTACCTGATAAGCTGAACTTGGAATGCTGACAACATGGCCAGCTTGATTTGTTTTGTAATTTCAAATGAAATATATTTATATTTTATAATGAAAAATTGTTCAAATCAATCATTGATGAGTTTATTCAGATTAAAAAAAAACATTCATTAGTAGATTAACTCATTATTCTTCTTTATTTCTAAATTTTTCAAACACTATTATCAAGTTGGCTTAACCGGCAAATTCAAATTATCAACCGGCAAATTCAAATACTGTATGCTAACCATGAACTAAAGAAAACTAAATGATATAGGTAGGCTACCATCTATAATAATATTGAAAATAATATAGAAAAGGGATATTTGCTTATTTCAGCTTTGAATCTTAGTAGAATAACTAACATCATAAATGTGTTGAGGCTACTTGAGGAATTCTTGATCGAATTATCATAGACTACAGTACCCGTAATGAGATTTGTGTTGGCGGTCAACAAGAATATAAGCAATATTATTGAAAACATGAAGAATAGAGGATTTTATTTTAGTAAATATATCTGATAATCTTGTTAGTAATTCGTACCGTAGGCTTATAATTAGTCGCATACGAGTACTGTAGATCTACTATATAGAGTAGATGGCTTGGCTGTATGAACAAGTTTAATGTTGCCGGTTATTTATCAACAATACAAGGGCCAGTTGAGCGTTTTTAGAGTCAGCAAAGCAGGAAGCTCTTCGATTGGTAAAAGAAATGCTTAATATTGTTCTTGTGATAAATTGAATTTGATCTGGCCCTAACGTAGAAGAATGAGAACTTCCTTGAAATAGACTGAATACAATTTTTGAAGCTTCAATTAGAAACTCTACTCAAGTTCAACAAAAAACGTTGTTTTGTCTGAGAGCTTGTTGATGGATATTTATTTATTGAATGTCCAATGGTATACTTCAAGAAGAAAAACCATCACTGTCCTTCAACTTCCCATGAATGTTCAGAGATCTAAATTTCTTAATGAAAATACCTAATATACGGTATTGTATTGTAATTCATATTTGAATCCAAAATCCTGGTGACTTGTTTAAAATAATCAATCATATTTTATTCGTCAAGAAAAATAGTTTAATGATGATTCGAATAATGAATTTTCATAATAATTGATATTAATGCCTGAATATAGAAATCAAGTAATAGTAGGCCTACCATCAACTTTCATAAGTATTCTTATTTTGTAAAATCTTTATTCATCAATAGACTATATTATTATTTTTTGTTATTGGTTACCGTACAGAGTCATAGCCACCGCTATGCTGACTGAGTTCATAGATATAATAGCCTTTCTATCCTCCTGTGACAGCTAACCATCAATTTAATATAATAATATGCTTACTTATTGGAATTAATGTAATGTATCATGATGGAATTGAAGATTATATTATATTGTATATGAATGAAGAAAAATAAATTTGAGATTTTGCAAAAAATAAAATTAGAAATACAGGCCTAGGCATACCCAGTGACTAAAAATAACGACATTGCCTATTCTGTGGAAAATACTGTTATTTTAAATGATTTCAAAGTATTATAGCTATTATTTGTTTCAGATTAGAATTATTATAGCAAGCCTTGTGTCACACCTGACAATTAAAACAATGCTTGTATAGCTTCTATCAAAACAGTGACACTTAATTTTCCATTACCGTACCTACCTTTTTTTGATTCCATTACAAATTTATTTTTTGGTACCTGCGCATTTGTCTCAGTAGCCCGAATGAATTGTTGACATCTTCAAACTTTTGAAGCTAGTGGAATTCTACTAGCCAGCTATATACTGTTGATAGTTGTTACTATTTCGCTCGCAGCCAATAGAATAGCCAGGTGCGACATAGGGTAGTTAAAAATGAAGAGTATACTCAAGTACAACAATATATTTCATGGATAAGGATAAATGCTGAAGCTGCTGCATTTACACCAAAGTTGTCAACAAAAAATTTGTCCACAATAGCTTTCTTTATAAAGTTACTGTTCTTTTGTAGAGCAACAGAATAGAGAACTTGTTGCCAAAGAATTGGTCTAATAGCGATTGTATAGTTTGCGAGGACTTGTAGAGGACTTTGTTCAAAACTTTTTCAGTGTTTCTCATATTGGTTGGGAAACGAAAATTTTTGTTTAAAACAAGGATTTCCAGAAACTGCCTCAATTTGTTGAGAACTCAGTTAGTTGACAACTCTGGTGTGAATGTAGCCTAACTTTAACAGCAAATTAAACAACTTAATTATTGAGTAATTCTAGTTTATTGCAGAAAAGCTACATAACCGAAATGAATTTTGCATTTAGTAATGAGGCATCTGATCATAACTAGTTTATTGAAAACCAAATTAATAGTAGAAAAAGTTATAACAGCTTATTTCGATTCAGTAAAGAATGACCATCATGCTATCATGCCTCTTTATGCATAGCTAACCATGATATTAGTTTTTTGCAATAATTTACATCAAAACACTTTGAAAATTCACATCTTTGACAACCTCGGCAATATATTGATTTCTTGTGTATTATAAAATTGGTAAAATATTGAAAAATTATACTATGAGGGAAGCTTTTTAATTAATGTGATATCAAAATTAACTAGATGATATACAGTGCAGTCAAGGAAAGGTTATAGATGGGAAAAGTTTGGAAGACAATTTTTGGCCCCGCAGTTCTGTTTAGGATGGTAAGGGGGTAAACATATCAAAAGTCCCCCCCCAACCCCTTGTGCTAAGGGGGTGGGGGTGGTTTAGGTAACATTTTTTGGTTTCTCACATATAACTCGAAAACTATGTATCTGATGTGTTTGGTATGAGGGACTTCAAGTGGACTGTATACTAAGTTGAATGAAATGTATGTTAAATAATAAATATAATTAATAGATGGCTGATGTTGTTCATCAATACCTTTACCCAAACTCACAAAAAACTTATGAGTAAAACTACTAAATACCTGGTAGCAAGGTAGACGCCATGAAATTGTAAGACAATGTAACAATAACAAATGATTGCATTTATTGATATAAGTGGCACTTTACAAATGGCCTTAAAAGTTATGATGACTGCACTAAGTGGGAAAAAGGACGTTTAATGAAAATCAAAAGTAACAAATAGTAAATTTGAATAAGCAGTAAAAAGGAATTGTCAATTTATTCAAGTTGGTTACAACAATACAAAGTATTCATATAATAGTTGTGCGATGTAACAAATGATCAAAAATGATAGTGTAATGTAGCAACATTTTCAATATTGCAACTAGTGTCAACTCAGTGGTTCCAAACCTTCAACAGAGGGGATAAAGATGTGCACTTTTGCTATGTTAATCTACTAACTAGTCAAAATTAAGCTGCAACGTCAAAAATTGTGTCACAGACACCCGCTTCAAATTTAATTGCCAAATGAATAATTGTTGCAGCATTGGAAATTTCATCCCCTACATTAAAGTTGCTATAACAATGAAACAGAAACTTTGAATAGTGAAGTAATTCACCATTTCAAAGAGAATTTAATGCTCTACAAACCTACGATAAGCATTGATTTTTTCGATGCATTGTTGGAGCGTTATAAGCCCTGAAAGAGGCTCTATGAGCTCATAATCTGCATTGATTTTTCCCATCAATTTTTAAAAAGTTATAAGAATAGAAATAGAAAAAAATTGGAGGCAAACGTGTTTTTTTTTCAAAAATGTCACACATCTAAGAGCGGATATCTCGAAAACTAGAAAAGTTGTGAGATGAATATTGTAGGAAATTATATAAGCTTTACTTTTGTATCCCGTGAGAGGTTGCTAGTCCTCCATCGGGCGCCTCCCCAGGTGGCGGATAGGGGAATGCCTCCCAGATATGGGAGGTACCGGTGAAATTAAATAGCCGGGGTGAACCAAAACTAGCAAGCCGGTAAACGGCCTTGAAGGCGGATATGATAGAGGATATGATAAAGAGGAAGATTAGATTAGATTAGATTTCTTTATTTATGTATGTTACAATATTTACTGGCTTATACACTAAAATTTACATTAAATGACGGTAATGCTAATTATTCAACAAATTTTACAAAGTATAAACAATTAATCAATGAGAATAAAGATTGAATGCAATTAGAATAACTAATTAAGTTCTTATTCTTATTTTCTTCTATATTTCAGAATAACTAAGAAAAAACCTTTTGAGTTCGATATCAACTTCATCCGGGGAGTGGTTGTGTATTGAAGGATGAGATTCATTGCCGTCCTGGTACGTCCCACGGCTGGGACACACGGTGTTCGAACATCTCAAATATTTCACTCCATGTTTTGTTTTATTACATTTGTATAATAATTTTCTTTGGTATACAATATTCCTGCTCCGCACGGGATTGTATCCATATTTGACTAAAAGCAACGTTTTAAGAACGAAATGAGACGTAAGTAAGAACACGTACCGACTCCTTCGAGTGCTAGGCGATGAATGAGTATTTAGTAGAAGAACCAAATTAATATCGGTTTGATTTTGAACTAATTTCTATTAGCCTTAGTGCTGCAGAAATTTTTTTTCGACAGAAAAACTATATATAAATGAAATGTAAACATGAAATGAGCTATATATGGAATATAAACATGCCTTCGAGCGGAAATATACATTCCGAAGTATGCATTCACTAGACATAAGGCATACACCAAACTCTCTATAAGTTGACATCGACTTTTATTTCTCGGTGAATAGAATATATATGTTTAGCGAATCCGATTATACAATGTTTATTTTAGGTACTAAAACAGTTCTTCATTAAAAAATACATCAATAGCTTTTTATTATTATTGCCACTGCCCATCATTTGAAATGGAGGTAGCGAATGAGAAATGTCAACAAAGCCATGAAGGAAAATCAAGTTTATGCACAATAAAATTAATATGTAAGAGAAGAAGAAGGAGACGAAGAAGAAGAAGATGATGAAGAAGAAGAAGAAGAAAAAGAGAATGAAGGAGAAGGAACTTCATTACATTTTTCTTCATAGTCTATTTATCTATCCATTCTCTATCTATTCGCAGTATTGCGAATGAGAAGAAGAAGAAGAAGAAGAAGAAGAAAGAGAAGAAGGAGAAGAATGATAAGATTGATTTATTGATTGAGTACTTTATTTATGTAGATTACAATATATACTGGCTTATAACTGTGATCTCCAATCATTTGGAATATATAATTTATAACTGTGGTCTCCATCATTTGTAATAAATGATTGGTTACCTGTTTGTAAAGTAATAAAAGGGGGCGATCCACCAGTTCCCAGACGGGAACACTGTAAATTGTTGCTGCGTAGCATTTGATGGTAGAGCAAAAGCAGTTGGTTTTTTTTATATTATCAACTAGATGTTTTTTGTAATTTGATAGAAAAACATTTTTTTTTCAGGAGTCAGTTTTATTTTATTTAAAAGAAGAAATTTCTGTTTGATTTAAATGTGAATTTAAACATATTTTGGTTTTATAAAATTAGTTATGCTACAACTATTCTAATACAGAACAATTAAGGAAGGTTATGAAATTTTGAGCAATATTAATCAATTTTTAAAAATTTAAAATAAACATTGTTGCCAATGATTTTACAAAACGTTGGACAGAAATGTGTTGGACAGACTATTGTGTTTTTATTTAAACGAGTTATATGACAGTTTAAAAAGCATTATTCATTTATAATTAATTTGGAATTTCTAAAATCAAAACAATATTGAAAAATAAATTGAATATGGAACGATACCGTTATACTGTTGATGTCCATCCTAACTTGCCATGGTCTGAATGGAGAACCAGGGGATGTCCATCCACGGGTCAGCTCGGTCTGTCTCAGGAGGTAGGCGATGAAAAAGTGTCAGAAATTATTCAGAAGAAAAAGTGGAAAGCTTTTTCCACTAGCTGGATGGAGGGGAGACTAGAATGCTAGCCCCACTTCTACCTCTCCTCAGCGTTTTTAGTCTGTCAGCCAAAACTGTTCTATCAGCTTTTAGTTTTTAAAGTTGGAAAAAATTATTTCTCTTCTTAAAGAAGGAAACGATGTTTGGGGGTATGTCAAACCTTGTGGTTCATGACAATTTGAAGTTTGACTATGTTTCTCAACCTCTGTTAATTGTATTCTTTTTTCTTTGCACTATTATTTTCTTTCAGAATGTATAGAAGTTTCTGTATTAATGTAAATAAAAAGCATATTGTTAACAAATATTCAACTAATTTTCCTCTACTCATCCCAAAATCCAAATTGATTACTTATTAGTATATTGCTCTTTCTCAGATAATCGATGAACTGAATATCTTTGATATAAAACTGAGTAGATTAATTGGACGATAATTATTAAATTCATGTTTAATCCCTGTTCTATATAGAGCGATGTCTGTAGTAGTTTATTTTTGTAATTTTCAAAAGTCTGTTTAGAGTGTTTCTATAATTGCTATAGTAAAGTTTCAGCAGTAGATTGAATGGCTGTCTAATAATCAGTTTACTTAATCTATTCCTTCTTTTTATTGCGTTAATAAGAGAAACCGTAATTCAGGGTTTTAGTTTTTTACCTCAGCTCTTTTTACTTTCCTTGCCCTACTACCATAGGTAAGGAAAGTATTGCTTTCCAAAAAAAATTAAGGTACCCAAATTTCAAGTTTTCTATACGTTTCAAGGTCCCCTGAGTCCAAAAACATGATTTTTGGGTATTGGTCTGTGTGTGTGTATGTCTGTGAACACGATAACTCCATTCCTAATTAACCGATTGACTTGAAATTTTAAACTTAAGGTCCTTATACCCTGAGGACCCGACAATAAGAAATTCAATAAAATTCAATTCAAGATGGCGGAAAAAATGGCGGATAATTACTAAAAAACCATGTTTTTCACGTTTTTCTCGAAAATGGCTCTAACGATTTTCTTCAAATTCATACCATGGATATGAATATGCTATGCTATTGATATGATATGATATGCTATTTATAAGCCCTATCAACTGGCATAAGTCTCATTTCAGGGAAAATTTCAGGAGCTCCGTAATATTCTTGAGAAAAATGGCGGATAATGACTGAAAAGCCATGTTTTTCACGTTTTTCTCGAAAACGGCTCCAACGATTTTCTTCAAATTTATACCATGGATAGCTATTCATAAGCCCTATCAACTGGCATAAGTCTCATTTCTGAGAAAATTTCAGGAGCTCCGTAATATTCTTGAGAAAAATGACAGTTACTAAAAAACCAATTTTTTCACGATTTTCTCAAAAACGGCTCTAACAAATTTTTTGAAATCCATACCCTGTATAGTTAGTTATTTATTAGCTCTATCAACTGACATGAGTCTTTTTCCTGGACTAATGAGGGGTCCACCCAATCCTTGAGAAATGGACTTTGTAACCTCCTTCTCGTGCATGAGGTAGGTTGGTACACGGTTTTTACTTTTTCTTCTTCCATATACCGTGGGTAGGTAGAGCAGTTTATAAAAAGAACACAGTCATAGTCAAGATATTTCATCTGTAGAACAGCTGTTTTGACGAATTTCAAAAAAAATCATCGAATTTCACAATTTACATAATTACATAAAGGAAAAAGTACTCTGAAAACAATTGTATATACACATAATTATACAGTAGTCTGATCGTAGTTGCAAATATGTTGCCGTCAATCGTCATTATGTTATTCCCCTAAATTATTCTCGTTTGATAATGAGGCTTATAGTTCAATGAGCAAGGAAAGTTGTGTGAGTGTACCACACCAGATTTTTGGTTTTTGAATTGAACAAGAACTTTGTGCTAATTGAATTGTACTAATAAAGGCTTCGGTAGATTCATTAGGGTTCTCCAACCCTGTTACATTGTCCCAGATCTGTTGGGAAATAGTTTCAGAAAATTTAGTATAATTTATGCTTTTGTAAACAGGATGATGAGACACAGAATTTTTAGATTGAGTTTTATTTTTTATTATTCTTTATTCTTTTTATTGATTGATATAATAAGTATACATCATATAAATGATAGGGAGAGGAAAAATAAGGTAACCTTGTGCTATTCCTCTCCCCAATTTAGATATGGTTACACATAGTCCGAAATAGGTTAAGTCTTGTAGCTCTTCACTTCGCAAAATTTTCAGACCACTAATATGTTCACAAAGTTAATTTTCAAATTTAGATGCTTCAAAACAAAAAATAGAACAGATATTTCACATTATTATCACTTGAATAGAGAAGATTCGTATATTAAAGAAATAATTTTGGAAAAGAACCGAATAAACAAACTTAATTCTAGAAGCACAGCTGTATGACTATTGATAATGAATAAGCTGAAGGGTTCCGGCGTCACCATTCGCGAGGATCTGACTGCGGAACGTCTCAAGATCCTCAATGCTGCGGCCGACCGTCATGGGCACAGGAATGTCTGGTCATCTGACGGGAGGATTAAGATCTCTATCGGCGAGGGAGGATCCAAGAGGGTCCACACAGTCGAGAGGATGACCGACCTTCAAAAAATAAAGGTACATTAAATCATTTCAGGATTCGATAACTAAGGTGCCCTTCACTACAATAATAGGAAATTCGTATTAATAGATTAAAATAGAGTAGCTATAAATTGTGGGGATGAGGAAGCTTTTTTGCGCAATTACCCCCCCTCCCCCCTCCTCCAACCCCCTGAGTTTGCGCAAATTCCCCCTCCCCCTCTCCCTCTCCTTCTCCTTCACCCTCTCCCTCTCCCTCTCCTTCTCCCTCTCCCTCTCCCTCTCCCTCTCCTCTCCCTCTCCCTCTCCCTCACCCTCTCCCTCTCCCTCTCCTCTCCCTCTCCCTCTCCCTCTCCCTCTCCCTCTCCCTCTCCCTCACCCTCTCCCTCTCCCTCTCCTTATCTTATCTCCCCTCTCCCAGTGAGGACGAGGGGGTTGAAAAGAGAGAGATATATCTCTCTCTCCCCTTCCCCTTGCCTGAAAAGAGAGAGATATATCTCTTTCTCTCTCTCTCTCTCCCCTTCCCCTTGCCAAGGTGAGGGAAAAAAAAATTTCCCTTTTTGGAGGAAAAATTCCCTCTCTATACTGACAGATTAAAGTGAATCCATATTTCTACATCTAATGCTATACTGACAGATTAAAGTGAATGCTAAATGAGGGAAAAAATTCTCTACTGTCAAATTAAAGTGAATCCATATTTCTACATCTTTATACTGACAGATTAAAGTGAATCCATATTTCTACATCTAATCCTATACTGTCAAATTAAAGTGAATGCTAGATGAGGGAAAAATAATTTCCCTTGAGGGAAAAAATTCTCTACTGTCAAATTAAAGTGAATCTGTTACATCTTTATACTGAGTGAATCTGTTACATCTTTATACTGTAAAATTATAAAGTGATTGCAAATTAATACAATTGGTTTGCTTTCCACCCGACAGTTAAGAAAAATTTCACAAATTTATATTGAAATTTTCTATGTGCTATACAAACCACAGGCATTACTTTTTTGGTAAGTGTGTTCTCCGAGAATATCTATAGTAAATTTAGTATGAACAAGCATTCCAAAAATGGCTATAGATATCCTCAGACCTATATCACTTGGGGTATCAGCTCTATTGATGTCTTAACAGAGAGAGGTCAATGATCTAAGTTGATCTTTTACATTTTTTATCTGCAATGTCATACAAGCATTTCCAAAGTTCATCGGAATTTGTAACAATAGTTGAGAAATCATTTGCACTACAATAATGTAGATGACCTGTATCTAGTATATCGAGCAGTTCGAAAATCTCAGATAAAATTGGAAAATGTACATTTTCTGTTTTTGTTAACGCTAGATCAACATCATCACCTTGGAATCCTGTTGAAAATTTAATATTTTTTGCAATAGAATCAAATTCATTGAATGAAATTGACATCAAGAGGCGAGTTAATTTTTTGAATTTTGCAAAGCTAAAACACTGCATGACCTAGATCAAGCTATGAACTATAATTGATAAGGTAGGAATGTGAACTTAGCTGTAACAGTTGTGTCTGAGGGGGGCGTATCTCTTGATAAGGTAGGAATGTGCACTTAGTTGTAACAGTTGTGTCTGAGGGGGGCGTATCTCGCGTCCTCACTCAATCAAGTCTACACTGATACTAAACCAAAATGTTCGAGGAAATATCTGAATTAAAAAATTTCACTACAACAATACATCATAACTTCATCTTCAATTTTAATTAATTTATCTATAGACAAATTGTGTGGACGGTGGACGGTAATAGCACAAATAGTCTTTTATATCGTTCAGATTAACTGTGCTTAGAAAAATGTCTTTCAATTGTTTGGCCAAACTATAATTTTCAGGAGTTGATTTCCTAATTGCACTTTCACACTCATCATACCAGTCTATGCAGTTTTTTAACCTCACTTCCAATTCGTTGTCAGCAGCTAACCACTTTGTTGGATCCATAGTTGTCGAGCGAATGGAGTAAACTATGTGTAGGCGGGCACTATTATAGAGTAATTAAACGGTCTTTCTTCATTAATAATTGTAGACAGACAACACGTGCGAGCTTTATGCAATCTCAGTGCATGCAAGCAATAAACACACTGGAATTCCTTTCCGTTGTAGAAGAATCCATAACGTGCAAAGTTTTTTTCTGCGCATTCGTATACATCGGTGCCAATTTCATACTTTGCATTCGATTGTTTTCGCACAAGAAATTATTTGTTTGATACATATTTTTAAACAGCAAAGAATTATAATATTGGGCAGAGAATAAAGCACACCTTCCATCTGGTCTATACTTATGTATCTTACATGCATCATAACACCACGAAGTGGTGAAAAAGCTGAAATCAGGCTTGACAAAGTCCTCCGGTATGCATTGTACGTTAGAATGCAATCTTCTCAAAAACTTTGCTTTCTCAGTTCCTTTTGTGAAAATTTTCTCATAACCTGCAAGGTAATCACGTATTAATGAGTCACTGTATTCTAAATCTCCATCTTCCCATTTTATTTTATGATAGTTACGTTCCAGCCATGTTACATCGTTATACAATTTTGCGCTCAATTCCATCTTTGCAAATGGTGATTTGAAATGGAATACAGCATAATTATTGCACTCGTCAATGATAGCAAGTTCTTTCACAATAATTTGATTACAAGTTTGTTTAAACCAGTGAAGATCAACCGTAGCAATTTTCATAGGTGTCTGCTTGTCGTCCACTCCTTTCTGTTCCTCTTCACGTTTCTGTTCCTCCACCTCTGGTGCCCCCTCCTCCTCCTCCTCCTCATCTCCCGACTTCTGGATTGGTGTACTGCTTCTCCTTGGTTCATAATAGAAACTTGTTGATTCAATATCGTAAAGTACCGACGACTGAGTTTGAGCTTTGTCCAAAAAATCAGAATCAAGATCACACTGGATACCAATAGAGCGAGTTTGTGGCTTGTCCAAAATATCAGAACACAAAGAATAGGACATGATTCCTGTTCAAAGGTAAAACTGATAATGGCTTACATTTGGTGCAGTACACACCTTATATATAATATTGCATGCAGTGATGCACTCTATCAACAGTCAGAGTGGACTTCCGTCGTCAACCTCAGGAATGGGAGGAGGTGCTGGAATGTTGCTTTGTCTTTTTAATCTTGGAACTATATGG
>NW_024090576.1:0-28054 GCF_014356525.2 Nilaparvata lugens
CGCCTATGAATGAGAATCCAGTTTTCAGAGCAAATTAACTTATAATCTTCAGATGAATTTATACAAATACACAAGAACTATATCTATAAGCCTAATTTTTTTTAGAGTACTACGAACTAAAATACTTATCTAGTTACAGTTGAAACCAGTGGCTATTGGCTTGAATACACATAAGCAAATTATGAACAAAAGAACACTAAAAATTGTCCAAAACTCAATTTAAAACATTAATAAACGAAAATGATTCAGAGCAAATTTTACAACAACACACGTAGCCAGCATTTTTCTAGAGAAGGCAAGAACAGGAAAACCTAAGTTACAAGTCACAGAGCCAACGCCTTGTTCGTGTCGATTTTTACAGACACGTCACCAAAAAATTATAACTTACAAGTTTAGAATTCACATTCTACATCTGTTCTCAATAAAACTTTATTTTGAAACTGTATTTAAACTTTCATATATATTCTCTATTTAAATAAACTATTTATTCTGTTTCTCAGCCTCGGTGACACCATGAACAATGCAACAATCATTTACGATAAAAAATTCTCTGTCGAAAATTTTGTCCGTCTATTGATGACTCTGATATTTACTATAAAGTTCCATAGATCTCGAATTGAAGATTCGATTCCAATGTGAAGAAAAAATGTAATATTACAAATACCCCCCTCTTGACATAAAAAATTTTACTGTTTAAAATTTAAAGAAAAAAAATTACATTGACCCTAATGAAAATTTTTGAAAATTAAATTCGAGAACAGTAACAATTTTTTCTAGAAAAACATTACATGTCATCCTATAATTTGAAAATTATTATAAAATTCATCAATAGCGTTTGTTTATGTTTCCAAACAATATTTCAAAATATAGAATATCAATATTACTTTTGATTTAGCTTTATAATTTAAAGGAAATATCTCAACAGAAAGTTTAATATGTAAAGAATAGTTTTTTGAAATTGCACATAAATTTAATAGATAGAAAATTTAATTTTTATTGCATAAAAAAATTTAGTATGTTGAATGAAAAATTTATTATTATTTTATTTTTTTTTTAAATGAATTGATGAATTGTTACATTTAATTTTCACATAAAATTTCAATAAATCAAAAATGTTCATTTCTTTCACTATTGACGTGGTTGATTTTATTGATGCACATTTTGGAAAACAGTCCGTTAAGGCACTCAGTATGATTTTCAGTTAAGTGTGACTCCAATGTGATGACGTAGTGTTGGGCTGATCTGGATGCACGTAGTGTTGGGCTGATACTTGTAGTCGACTGATGCATATCAAACTCGATACAGGTGACATCTCAGTTAGCATTGCTTCATGCTTGTAGTAGACGGCTGCATACCAAACTCGATACAGGTGACATCTCCGTTTAGCATTGCTTCATGTTTGTAGTAGACGGCTGCAACCAAATTCAATACAGAGTCACATAAATTTTGTATCATATTCGTAATTATACAATGTACATTTCAGGCTTGAAATGACAATGTAATTCGTTTTTTGGAAAAGAGATAGACGCTGCATACAGGATTAATTTAGGTGAGGATTAATTTAGGTAAGGTTTGGTTTTTTGATATTTTCAGCTTTCAAGGTTTAGAGTTCTGCATACAGGAATAATTTAGGAGAGGATTTTTTGAATCATTCTTTCATGATCTGTGACTGTTATTCTGAATTCAAGTTGTGAATGTGAACATGGATGGCAATTACCTCCAGGTATGTAGTAGTGTTGAAGTTTGAGATACAAAGTCAGCAATAAGCGTTGGCATTGTTATTGGCGTATGCTTTGGTGTCGGCATTGATTTTGGCATTGGCATCAGCATTGGCGCAGGCATAGGCATTGGTATCAGCATTGGCTAGATATTGGCATTGGCGCAGGCATCGGCGTTGATTTTGGTGTTGGCATCAGCATTGGCGCAGGCATTGGCGTAGTTTTGGCATTGGCGCAGGCATCGGCATTGATTTTGCATGGCGCAGGCATTGGCATTGGCGTAGGCATCGGCGTTTTGGCGCAGGCATTGGCGTCAGCACAGGCATCGGCGTAGATTTTGGCATTTTGGCGTAGTTATTAGTGTAGGCATCAGTGTAGATTTTGGCGTAGTTATTAGTGTAGGCATCAGTGTATATTTTGGCGTAGTTATTAGTGTAGGCATCAGCGTAGATTTTGGCGTAGTTATTGGTGTAGGCCACAGCGTAGATGAGTCACACTAGTTGAAAATCACCCAAATGTTCTTAACACTCTTCATGGCGTTCACTTGTTGCTGATTTCGAGATTCACATGATAACTATTTCAATGTTAATGTCTGTGCTGTACCTGTTATCTTAAAATGCTTATAACTAAGAAGAAAAACTTGATTAGGCTATCAATACAATCTAATACACATGAAATTATTTTTAAGTATTTATGAAATTGAAATTTGTTAACATCTTATTATACAGTCAGCAATACATAAATTGTGAAATATGGACATATCAATGATAATTTAAAAAAAATCATTCATTTTCATCTATTCACTGTTCAATTATCAAAATTTAATCCATTCTTCAAAATAGAAATAGAATTTCATAACACCCTGTATCATTATCAAAATTGTAAAAACATCAGATCATCACAACAAAAATTAATTTCAATATATATTTCAATAATTTCAGACAATTGGTCTTCTATTCACAATCATTTCATAATATATATGCATTTCATTATCATTTAATATAACTTTCATTTATAGCATTTATAGCAAGTTCATTTCACATTTATGATTTCATTCAGGGTTTCAAAATTATTTAGTTTTAATTTTGTTCAAAATTGTATAAAAGCAAATTATTTAATATTGTTAATCATCGTTTGTTGGATACTATAGTTTATTTCGACTTTCAATGTTCTAAACACAAACTACATTTCATGACAAAACTTTACTATCAATCATTAAACAAGAAACCATTCAAAACATCAATAATATTTTGCTTCAAAGGCAAACAATATTCATAAGTATCTGCATCTATGGCAATCAACATTATTAATCATTATTTTGCATCTATGGCATCAACATTATTAATCACACAAAAATATTATCTCATTACTGCCTCTCTAAGTCATAACCTCTGTTATTCCTTCTTTAGGCAATAATGGGTTTCCATCTCAAAAAACAATCACATACCAGCAAAATTCTAATCAACAAACCCCACTAAAAATTCTACATACACTCCAGCATCCATTTCAAACGATAATCAATCATATCAAAATTTATAGAACAAACAGTTTTTAAATTTTAAAAAAAATATCTTACAAACACTTTAGAAAAATTTAAGCCTTTAACTCATTTCAATTGAATATAACACAACGTTTTTATTCAATGAAAACATTATTATTCAAGCTAACTTTCATTAATACATCACATATATGGCTACAGAATTCATTAATACTTTCAAATTTTGAAGTTTATTTATTATAACATAATTTAATTTAAAAGACTGTATATAAGTACAAACATTTCAAGATTATAATACAAAGATGATCAAGATGAATAATGGGTACATAAGTTCCCTAAAAAATACAAAAAAGAGAAAAAGAAAGAAAAATGGGTAAATAAATTCCCTAAAACAACACACATTTCAAAATAAGTGATACATGATGAAAAAATATATCACAAGCACACAATTCTTTACACTACAATGGATAGATTTTGGAAAAGTTAAGTTTTATCAACAATTTAAAGATTAGGAAAATAAGCTACTATTTCAACTTCTAATATTATTTCAGAAGAATACAAATTTAAATGACTATGGACAAGATTGGTTAAGATATGCATCATAGAAGAAATTTACTGAACATTACACAAAGACAGGAAAGAATTGAAATTTGAAAAGATTAGGGCCAAGAAAATAGGCTACAGGAAAGAAAAAAGATACAATTATGGACTCTTACCATACGTAGTATTTACGGTCATTGCTATTCTGAATCCCGGCATAACACAGGATTCCTAATCATTGTGTGCTGGGAATACCCTTTCATCATGTGATTCACTGTCATCATCTTGTAAATAAGCAACTTGAAACAACCTTTGAATACTAACATCAATGGTGACTTTGTGTTTGTTTTCTTCAAGAGCATGATTTTATTCATGGGTTCATTTGTTTCAACAAAGCCGTTTTGCCTACAAAAGTTAGTCATGTTCACTTGAGAATGCATAGCATACACTTTTCAATTCTCAGTTGAAAGTTGAACTCATCAACTTGACTCAAAGCAACATTCATTTTGTTTACATTGTTCCTAACCTCCACAGAAACCTGTCTCATGTAATCATTCACTTTTTATAGTTTTCCTAACCTTCAATGTAGCAATATTACTTTCATGATAGTTGACTTTCAGTGAAGACAACTCCCTACCTACTTCTTTATTCAATTCTACTATCTCATTAGGGTTGACTTTTTCAACAACAGTAACTAGGCCTACATTGTCAGAAACTTGAATGAGTTGATCTTGTATCTTAACACTACTATTATCATGCTTCAATTTGCTTTCATCTTCATGATTTTCACTCAATGTTTCATGTGCATTTTTCAATAGAGGTTTATACTAACCTGCTCTAGTCTAATGCTAGCAAATTCTGCTTCATCTCATCAAACCTAGCTTTGATCTTGTTTCAAAATCATCAAACTTTTGTGTTAAGAATGCTATAGATTCATAATCATTTCTAATGTCTGCCATTTTGTAATATGCACTGATAATATATTCAATTGGACTTGATCTCTCTTGAACCGATTTCCCACTCAGCAGTATACCATTCATAACCTATCAAGATATCTATCCTACTAATAATTTTTCATAACCAGGATTTCATGGTGTACCATTTGGGACATATTTATTTTGTAATTCGGTCCCACCACAGGGGTACATTTGCCGTGCTACCAATTTTTCCTTATCGGTTGGAATAGCATTTAACACCTATTAACCTAAGGATAGTTGTCGGCTCCAATGAAATAGATTCTTGATAAATTGTGAATGGATCTATCGCCTATGAATGAGAATCCAGTTTTCAGAGCAACAACTACTTATAATCTTCAGATGAATTTATACAAATACACAAAGAACTATATCTTATAAGCCTAATTTTTTAGAGTAACTACGAACTAAAATACTTATCTAGTTTACAGTTGAAAAACAGTGGCTATTGGCTTGAATACACAAATAGCAAATTATGAACAAAACAGAACACTAAAAATGTCCAAAACTCAATTTAAAACATTAATAAACGAAAATGATTCAGAGCAAAATTTTACAACAACACACGTAGCCAGCCATTTTTCTAGAGAAGGCAGAACAGGAAAAACCTAAGTTTCAAGTCACAGAGCCAACGCCTTGTTCGGTGTCGATTTTACAGACACGTCACCAAAAAATTATAACTTACAAGTTTAGAATTCACATTCTACATCTGTTCTCAATAAAACTTTATTTTGAAACTGTTATTTTAAACTTTCATATATATTCTCTATTTAAATAAACTATTTATTCTGTTTCTCAGCCTCGGGACACCATGGAACAATGCAACAATCATTTACGATAAAATTCTCTGTCGAAAAATTTTGTCCGTCTATTGATGACTCTGATATTTCTATAAAGTTTCATAGATCTCGAATTGAAGATTCGATTCCAATGTGAGAAGAAAAATGTAATATTACAGATATAAGATTACATACAAAATATTGTCCAAGAACTTATGTTTGTAGTGAAAATACTTGTCTTTCCTTATGGGGGGTACTTGTTACAGCATTGGATTAAAATTAAGATTTTCTAAATTAATTGTGAATTCTGGTTCTTGTTCTTCATTCATACTATTGATAACGTTGTCTAGGTTCAATAACTTAGGTCGATATTTTGATTCAGACAATGATTAAGTATTTTACCATTATAATAATATGTATTGTTGTTGCTATTGATTAAATAAACTCCTTACAGATTTTGTTATCGTTTCTGCTTGCTTGTCAATTTTTGTTTTCTCATTTGAAAGAACACAATAGCTATTCAATTCTGAATCCATTTTACAATACTATTACCTATTTTCATCTTACTATATTTACAGTTTGATGTAGTTCCTGATTCATAATTTCTTTTTCACATTTCAATTTGTCATTACATAAACTTTCTACAGAACAAATAAAATTTGAACTTGTTTTTCTAGTGCATTCACTAGTTAGACCTTCATTGATATTTCTTTTCTATTATAATTATCGTTTGACTTGAGTAAGTATCTGACCTTAGGAATAATAGTTACATATCCATTTTGAAACATACTAGGTACAGAAAACAATTTGTATAAGTTAATTTGATTCATCTACGATTGTAAGTTCAAAAAGTAAATGATTTCTTTAGACGTTAGTTTACAGTTTACATTTATCAATTTTCGAATTCCCACATATTTTTCAATTCAGTTTTCAATGGTACCGTAATTATTCTGATAGTAACCAGCAATCTTGGTTATCTGATAAAACAATTCTTTAGTTGAAATAATGCTGGGATGTAAAACTTTCAATTTGCAAAATGTTGAAGAGTTTTCAATGTCTTGGATCAAACTTAATACAATGTTATATAAAATTCAACTGGTTCAGCAAATCTCTAAATTTCTCTAGTTCTACATAGTCGCTAAGCTTATCATTTACATTTAATTTATTCTCCAACTCATTGAAATTATAATTAACAATGTTCAACGTCTGATTAAACTCAGCAATAAGTTCTGAACTCAATGAATATTGGGCTGATATTTGATCAATCAAACTGTTCTGATTAGTTTTCAAATGTTCAAGTAAATAATCGTATCTTTCACCATCATACGAGTCCAAATTTCCAGTAATAAATTTTATTGCGGCTCCTATGCCATTCAATAGTCTCTTTTAGATCTCTTATCATTATAACACTTATGATATCTAACTTATCTTCTATTACATTCCTAGTATGATTAATAAATTTCAAATAGTTTACTATATCTCTTGCTTTACTACCATTATCAGTTATATATTCTACATTTTCCATTATTGGAATCTTATTTCTAATATTTTCAGATACCTTATCATAATACATATTCAAATTATCAACATGATCAAAAATACTTTCTAGTTCATAATAGTGGATGAAAGTGTGTTTTGAAATCTCTACTTTGCAGAGCCTAAATCTGCTGCAATTATTCCTAGATTGTTACTTATATTCCTGAATTCTTCAGCTTTAGAAGATGATTCGCCATACCATTAGGCAGAGGAGGAACCTGGAAGAACAGGATTTGAATTAGGATCGGTTTTACTGTTCAGTTCTCTCATTAGTTTGATCTTGTTCAGTTTCTTAAACTTTCTAGGTCTTTTTATCTTGGATAAATGAATTTTCTCTCCAGTGTTATGATGTCGGGGATTTATTTTGGCAGTTTTAAGTTCTCGATTCACTGATAGGAGAGTTTCTTTGTTGAATTTATTTTTAGTTTAACTTTGTTCTTGTAAATTCCTCACATAAACTCCTTTTGGAATTTTGTAGTTCTTCTCGATCTTTGTTCCTTTCGTTGATGACATTTCTTTTCTACTTCGGTTTATTTCCTGTATATGGTCAAATAGTCGTTTAGTTTTTTCTTTGTGATTACTAACTATTCGTTAATAAATCTGTTTGAATGTCAATTTCGAGAATGGGATTAGATTCTATGTGTCCGTATAAAACTTCCAAGGTGTCAGTTTTGTTACCGAGTGAATGCTATTGTTATAAGCAATTACGGCGTACTTTAGGCCTACTTTACTTTCAATTGTTTCTGTTTTGAACTCGTCGCGATTATTGAATATTCTGATGTGCTCAATTATCGTAGAATGAAAACGTTCGGCTAAGCCATTTGAGGCGGATGTTGAGTACTTATCCAGTGCTTTTGATTTTGTGCAATTCTGTCAATTCCTTTACTAAGCCATTATTGAATTCACATCCATTGTCGGCAACTATAGTTGAGGGATACCATGGTGGAAAAGAAACTAAGCAGTTTGTCTGCTACCTCAACACTGTTACAACTTGTTATTGGATAGCATTGTGCGTATCTTGAAAAACTATCAATGATCATGAGAATTTCTTTTTCTCAAATGTTATACTGTCCATGTGAATGATTTGAAGCGGCCTTGTAGCTGTCGGTGTCAAGTTCATTTCTAAATTAGTGGATTTCGTTCGTACTTTGTTTTGAGACATGTCTCACATTTGTTAATAAAATTTTGAATATAATTTTTCATGTTGGGCCAATAGTATTTTCTTCTTATCTTATCGTACGTTTCTTGTATACCTCTGTGATTCGTTTTTCCATATGATAATATCAATAGTTTCTATTCTTCATCTTCATGTGTTACATCAAGTACTTTAACTTTACATCGTACAAGCATGAGTTTTGAAATTTAAAAATTTTGGCAATCACTGAAGCAAATCTTTCATAGAATTCATTTTCAAAATACAAGCTATATCTAACATTAGGCACTAAATATTCTTTCACGAATTCAATCACTTTTTATCGAAATTATTCTCAGATATCTCTACTATCATTCTTGTTTACTATCAATATTTTATGAATAGTGACTTTCTTTGGGTTATTGCTCACAAGCTTCAATGACTGGTTTTTAGCATAGTTAACTGGGTCATCTGAAACTGTATTTCTACTGATGTGTTACTTTCGTATTGGAATGTTGAGTATGAGAATTATTTTCTATGAACTCATCTTCAGCAGGACCTATGAAATCTGGTTCATCATTTTCGAATCCTTGAAAAGGGGTTTCGTTTTCGAATCCTCGAAAAGGGTTTCGTTTTCAAATCCTCTAAATGGGGTTTCATTATCATCTGTACCGGTTTCTTTCCTAGGCCCAATTTCACCAAGTTTCTGAAACCGCCGGTTTCGAAACTGTGGTTCCTGGCTGAACAGAGTTTTGAAGCTGACGGATTTCACCAGCACAACCTGACCAAAGATTCTGAACCGTCGTTTTGGGGTATTGTGAAGGCAGTGAACCCACTTGACGTCATTTTTATAACCTAAAAACTTCGTTGTGCTCTCGTAGATTGATTGTTTTTCTAACACTCATACGAAAAAAATCTTCTTATTAAGACATTGTAACAATGCATTTACAAACGTCCAATAATAGGTACTAGATAATACATAATAGTACTAGTCTGCAAATATTTGGTCTAGTCAATCACATAAAATTCGTGTCTATATAAAATTTAGGCTTTCAGTAGTTTTCAATTTTCTTCTCTGAAGAATGCAAGAGACAAGAGTTGATTCCTAGTAGTAAAGAATTGTCAAGTATACACAAGTGATGTATACTTAAAGACAGATGTATAGGCTACACAAGATTTTTTTGGCAAAGTAGTGATCCTGAGCTTTTGAGCTTGATATTATTCCTATTTCTGAATAGGTGATGAATATCTATGTAAGTGGACATAGTATTAGAGTTTTTTCTAGGTTCAATGAGAGATTTCATTATTCACTGAATCATTAAGGAGTACAGAGCTATCATCTAGAAAATTTTGTACTCCTGTTTTGGATTTACAAAACTAACTTTGAGATTAAAATCATCAGCAAAAAGTATCCTGCTTTATGAGTACCTTCCTTTACAATTATTCCTTAAAATATAGGCTATTAATAGTATTGTTCAAGTATGGAGCGTTGAGTGCCCATAACCGGTCCTTTCCTGCCCTAAAGCTGTGTTTTCGTAACGGGCAGAAGCAGAATCGATTGCAGCGCACCCAAGCGGGCAGAAACAGTAGCATTCAAAGAACTAGTTCTTTGACATGAATTTTGCTTTATGTTTATGGGTAATGAACTTTTTGGGTTGTCCAAAAGTAATTCTAAAATGATTATTGGATATTTAATTTGATAGAGAAATAAATTGCTTTTTATAACTCAGATAACTTTTCCACAATAACTATTAGTTACTTCAATTATGCTAATTTTATGCTTTATAGGCATGTCAATCAAAGAGTTAATTTTTCATTTCCTATGCTTGAAATTTGTAAGGGTGAATTATTTGAAGTAACTGATTGTATTTCATTATTAATAAGATATTATTTTATTAACTAGAAGCATTCCATTATTAATAATATATTATTATAATTATTTTATTACTAGAATCAATTGCCTTCAGAGTCAATGCATGTTCTTGAATCACATCGTGTATAGTAGGTAGTACCTACCTACTATGAGTACCGTATTCAACTTCAAAGGCCTATTGAAGCTCTATCGAAAAAAAATCAAATTAATAATGAGTGCTTTACTTTTGGCATTTTTGGAATCTACGGTTATATTACACCAAGAGAAATAATATTGTTAACGTTTTTAGGCAATTTTATTTTAGCAGTCCCCTTTTGATCATTGGATAGTTACGGTCCCGGCTGATATACTTAAATAAGAATCGTGAGGCCCATTGCCTGCCTAAATCAATATGCCTTTTCAGGCAAGGTTCAATTAGGGACTCCTCACCAGTAAAAGCTATACGAATATTAAAAATTATTATTATTATAGATTACTGTACACATATGACATGTAAAAAGTGTATTCAAACAGGCGAACTAATTCTAATATTATTGTTGAGATAACTATATCTTGCTAGAATAAACAGGGTCTGTTATGGTACTTTAAAAAACACATAGCCTATTTTAAAATGGATAAATATCTATTAATTATAGAAGGTAACTAGTACCTTTGTGATATTCCAAAATGAAACATGATTAGTTTCGACTTGTTCAATAAGGACTCTCTTGACAATGACATAATTAGAAACTGCATGCTCATGCTTTTTGAATATTTTAGGGTAGGCCTACTAGTTATTTTCTATAATTAAACATTAAGTTGCCCTATTAAAATTAATACTTTATTAGGGTATTAATTAGAACTAGAGTAGCCATTCAAACTCCTTATTACTATAATGTTCTAAAAGCTTATTAATTTTAATCAAAACTTTGGAAATATAGCCTAGAAGGTAGAATTGAAAGTGATTATATTGGCTTATATTATGTGGCTTGAACATAATATTTTCAACTTTTGCTTGAGTTATTTTTCATATTCAAAGAATTATTACCCCTTCAATGCAGTACATAAGTACTATTACTTAATTCTTAATGCAATACATAATTGTGATACCCTATTTTATATCCAATTAAAGTCTATTATTTAACTACACGTTACCTCTAGCATTTGCTAGTCAGCAATGTTAAATAATGTTATTATTTCCAAAAAAGTAGAAGCCATACAACCAATAAAGTTGTTAATAAGAGTTCGATGCTGTAGGGTTGAATATAATTTTAAAAATCCTCAAGTATAAACCATCAAAACTCATTTTATTAGCTTCATGTCACTTGCTGTTTTCTTCAAAACTACCTGAATTGAAGCAGTTAGCAGGAGCGATCAGAAAAAGAAGATATTATTATGAATAGATGAAATAACACATCAAGATGTACTGAAAAAATGAATATATTTCTTAGATTAGTCCATCTCTTTCTTCTGTAGGCTACTACATCATACATGAATCATATCCATGGAATATTATTCATAGTTGATTTTCTTTGTCATCCTCTACTTCTGGCTGGTACACCTCTAGGCCTGAAATCAAAAAGTTATTGATAATTATTTATTATTCATTATAAAAAAACTTTGCAAAGTGAATTCTGGAATTGATTGTTTGTAATCTGTATAAGTTTTTAATTATATTTCTTGGGAAGAACCCCCCAATAATGACAAAGTATAATATGAGAAATTCCAATAAACCAACAATGTGATAACATTTTAACATCAAATTATTGATTTAATGTTATCACATTATTAGATTCTGTTACATAAATTATTTCTTTATGGAAGGAATCCCAAATTTTATGAACAGCTCTATTCCCTGAAACAGTGAATACATTATTTTTTAAACATTCTTCTCAACTGTCCATCTTCATCTCATGTGGTTTCACGTTGTTTTGAAATATTGTATACTGTAAGCTATTAATGATTTCAAAATTCAGTCAGTATTTCAATCATTTTAGTCACATACAATAGTTATGTCTTACTATTTGAATATCTAACATCAAATCGATAATAAAACATCGAAGTGGATAAACTTTTTGAAAAAATGGGAAACTGTATAAAATGACATCGCCTATATAAAGTTTGAAAAATGGGTGTAATTTTATCTTACCTAACTAACTTATTCTAACCATGGGTTCCAAAGAATTTTTCCATCCTGGTCAACAAAAAAGAATTCATATGCATTTCCTTTTGAGCACATTCTCTTCAATATTTTGTTTGTAAATAGTACCTGAAAAAAGAAACATATTTAATCTTTCAACATATATCCATTTTGGAGATAAAGTGAAGTTAATCATCAATGATAATACATAGTTTGGACTTTGAATAAATTAGAAGTGAACTGGGCCTCGAAAAACTATTTACATTAGATAAACTATACATACTATAAGTATATAGCCTACTTACTGTAAAATATGATAACCATAAATAAACACAACCACTTACTTTAAATAACTCACTTTATTACTTCTACGATTCATCATGCCAACATAACCTTTATCACCACACAGAGCGCGAAAACAACCACGTCTGCCAACCTCATAGCTACATACATTACAATTCCTCCCTTCAACTTTACAAAATATTTCAACAATAAGAGAACTATTACCAGTGACACTCAAAAATCGAAATCATGAACAATGCAAACACAAGTCAAATTACAATAACAAAATAGTTAGTTTTTATGAAAAAATAATTACTAATTATTTTAATTATCTCTTACAAACTGAATCTTAAATTTAAATCTTTCCACTGGCTTTCTCAACCTTACTGGATATCTATTCATTTCTGATTCTGAGGAGTTATCATTAGACACTTCACCCGACAGCTGAGGCTGTGACTTTCTGTTTTGTGGAATCCTGGAAGGTAATTCCCTGCCAGGGGATTGAATAGGGATTGGGATGTGATCAGTTGGCGATGCCTTAACCAGATTAATTATATCTCTCTGAACTCCCACTTCTAAGCTCACTTTCGGTGGTGTCAACAATAAATCACATGTGAATGTCGTTTCTTTAGCTGTGTAATGCGCACTAACAATTTGATCCACATGACGTTTCCAAATTACATCATTATTTAGTTTCACCAAATATGTTACTGGACCTAATTTTTCAACAATGTTTGCCTCAATCCATTTCCTTTGTCCCTGTAGTCCCTAACAATCACAGGTTGCCCTACAACAAAATCCCTAGTCTTACCTCCCCGATAATTTTCCACTTGTTTGTCTTGTTTATCATAAACAACTCTTTGCAAATTTGGTTTAATTAAATCCAAACGTGACCTTAATGGTCTATTGAACATTAACATAGCAGGACTCTCATTTGTAGTAGCATGAATCGCATTTCGATATGCTAATAAAAATCTACACAAAGCCAATTCCACATTTTCACTTTCTAGAAGAGCACATTTTATTTGTTTTTTGTTACTTTTACACTATTTTCGGCCTGTCCATTAGTCGCCGGTCTAAAAGGAGGTGAAAAGGTATGTCTAATACCATTAGCCTTGAGAAAATCATTAAATTCATTGGATGTAAAAGGTGGGCCATTATCTGAAATAAGGTACTGAGGGAGACCAAAACGAGCAAAAATAGGTCTCAATTTAGAAATGGTTTCTTTAGCAGCTGTAGAATTCACTTTCTCTACTTCTAACCACTTAGAATGTGCATCAATGATTATAAGATAAATTTGTGAATTGATTGGACCCAAGAAATCAAGATGAATTCTTTCCCACGGTTTCTTGGGAAATTCCCACACATGTAAAACACTCTTAGAAGGGAGTTGCCTTTGTTCTAAGCAAGCTCCACAACTATTAGCCAACATTCTATATCAGCATCTATACCTGGCCACCAAAAATACGACCTTGCCATAGCTTTCATTTTATAATGCCTAAATGTCCACAATGCAATTCTGACAGCAAAGCTTTGCGTAAACAGGAAGGAATAATAACTCTATGTCCCCACATCAGAATACCCTGCTCTATAACTAATTCATGTTGTTTTTGGAAAAATGGTCTCATATCTTCCATGTCTGAATTAAGCTTACCCTCTGGCCAACCATACATAACATAACTGTAAACTTTTTTTAATAGTGTATCTTTACTTGTTTCTAATTTCACACAGTTGAAATCAATAGGAATGTCATTTTCTGTGATAAACTGTAAATATGTACCCACATAGTCCACATTATCATTTTCAAAAACAAAATCTTTTACATTCAATGGAAGTCTTGATAAGCAATCTGCATTGGCATTGGCTCTAGATGTAATATACTTGATATTGAAATCATAATTTGTCAAAAACAAGGCATATCTCTGCAGCCTACTAGCTGCATATACTGGCAATCCTTTCTTCGACCCAAATATAGATAATAACGGTTTATGGTCTGTTAGTAATGTAAACTTATTACCATACAAATACTGATTAAACCTTTTTATACCATAAACAATAGCCAATGCTTCTCTATCAATCACAGAATATCCTTTCTCAGCTTTTGACAAAGTTCTAGAAGCATAACAATTGGTTTTTCTGATCCATCTTTTTGAATCTGACTCAGTACGCAACCTAAACCATAAGCTGATGAGTCGGTAGCTAATTGAAGTGGCAACTTAGCATCATAATGTGCTAGTATAGGCGCTGCAATTAATTTACTTTTAATCAATTCAAAGGCTTGTTGACATGACACTGACCAGTTGAAAACACTATCTTTACGTAACAGTTGATGCAGAGGGGCTGCAATTGTTGCTAATTTAGGCACATATTTACAATAATAGTTTACTAATCCCAGAAATGCTTGGAGTTGACTCACATTAGTTGGAGTAGGGGCATTTGTTATAGCCGCAATCTTACTTGGTGCTGTTCTCAATCCCTCCTTACTAATAATAAATCCCAAATACTCCACCGTTTTTTTGAAAAACTCACACTTATTCTTACTTACTGCTAACCATTAGCATCCAATCTCTTACATACTTCTGTTAACCTATCATAATGCTCTGTCAAGTTTTTTCCACTAACTAAGATGTCATCAAGAAAACAAACTACTCCCGGAATTTCAGCCAGAATTTTTTCCATAATTTGTTGAAAAATACCAGGTGCTGAAGCAATACCAAATGGCAGTCTATTATATCTGAAAAGGCCCCAAGGAGTGCTTATAGTACAAATATGTTTGGATCCTTCATCAAGTCTTACTTGCTGATATGCTTGTGACAAATCGATTTTTGAATATTTTTCACCTTTTTGTAATCTATTAAACAAGTCCTCAATTTTAGGAATTGGATGATGTTCACAACTAAGCATTTATTAACAGTAGAACTAAGAAAATCGGCACATATTCTCAATTCACCATTTCTTTTTATTACAGGTACAATAGGAGTACCCCATTCACTGTTGCTTACTGCTTCCAAAATGCCTTCCTGCTCTAGCCTCTCTATTTCTGCTTTTACTTTGTCTTGCAATGCATAAGGGATGGTCCTAGGTTTCAAAAACTTAGGATAAACATTATCCTTTAACTCTAAACGTGCTGACTCACCCTTATAGCAACCTAACTTGTCTGTGAAAACACCTGGATATTTATTATACAACTCGTTTATCAACTCTGTCTCATGAACTAAACCTACTTCCGAGTTATTAATGGGTTGTTTACTAATTACGGAATGCAAATTTTTAGCTTCTGGGATTTGAACTACCAATTTGAGGTCTCTCATCCAGTCTCTACCAATCAATGGATTTGCACCATTGTTATTACATAGAATGTCAATTGGTGTTCCCTGTTCTTATGTTTGACTGTAACTGCCACTTTGCCCTTAGGTATGATTGGATTATTAGTATATGAACTTAAAACTAAATTTGTTGGCTGCAATTCCAGATGAGAAAAGGTTTCCTCATAACATCTTACATTAATTACTGATACACAAGCCCCACTGTCAACCTCAAATAAGAGAGGTTTGTTTTCAACTATTAATTCTAGTGTGATTGGCTTGATTCTTGTTACACTATTAATTTTGTCACGCTCATACTCTGACTTCAATGTATATAGATTGGTTAAATAATGATTTTCATTACAATTTTCATCATCATCTCGATATTTAAAACCACCATTACCCCCAACATCTGCACAATCCACATAGTTTTGTGCTTTATTATTAAATGAATAAGAAGACTTACCCTTTGCTTTACAGACTTTAACTAAATGTCCACTTTTCCCACAATTGTTACATTTGTACGATTTGAATCTGCAATTTCCAGCGCGGTGGCCGTACTTGCCGCAACAGAAACAGGCACCGTGCTGTCCATGAACTGTTGATTGGCCACGCCCTTGACTCTCCACCGGCCTGTTACCTCCTCCACCATGACGCTGAAGCTGCGCGATCTTTTCCTCCCTTTGGAGGCCTACTGGAACTGATGATAATGAAGCCGCCTCCTTGTCTGTTAACTCCATACTCAAGGCAATTTTTACCGCTGCATCATACGTTAACTCATGTTCGCCTAACAGCCTCTTTTTGATTGCATCACTCCGCAGACCACTCACCAACGATCACGCAAATAATCTGGCCAATTTGCTTAAAATTCACAATTGATTGAAAGTTCTTTTAGTTTGACAATATAATCAGCAATTGATTCGTGTTCTTGCTGATTTCACAAACTGAACTTGTACCTTTCAGCAATAAAGGAAGGCTTTGGATTTAAATGAGTTCCAACTAAGCTAACAAGTTCTTCAAATTTCTTTGTAGTAGGCTTATCCGAGCACACAAATGTTTCAGTAGATTATATGTTTTGAGTCCCATTATAGACAATAACGTTGAAACCTTTTTATCTTTTTTGATGTCGTTTGCATCCATAAAAATCTCAAGTCTCTCGATGTACGACTCCCATGTTTCCTCACTGGCATCAAACGCTCCAATATGTCCTATAAACGCCGCCATAACACGCCTAATGAAACTTCCAATTTCTTGTTGCCAATGTAAAATATGATAACCATAAATAAAACACAACCACTTACTTTAAATAACTCACTTTATTACTTCTACGATTCTTCATGCCAACATAACCTTTATCACCACACAGAGCGCGAAAACAACCACGTCTGCCAACCTCATAGCTACATACATTACACTTACATTCGTAGCACATAACAGAAAACACTTTAAAGTTTTATAATATAATTAAAACAAGAGACACACGACATGGATAGCTTAGATTAAAAACACTAAAAACTTACATTACACTCTCTGTTTGGTCGAGAAAAGGGACTCAGTTCTTGAATATTTCCGATTATAATGTAAGTTTTTCAGTGTCTTTAATCCATCTATGTTGTGTGTCTCGTGTTTTAATTTATACTATTTACATTGATTTACCTGGCCTCACGCAATATATCGATCAATAGAGCATGAATAAGTGTTTCAAATACATTACTATTTTAGTTTTAAATGAGTTTGGTAGCATGGTCAACCAGAAAATAGTACCTATTTTATCTTCTTTCAATATTCAATTACACTGACTCTGATCAAGTTATTTCTATAGGTTAACAATCTATGTAATTTTGTTTTCAAGTGAATTAAAATTATCAATTAAAAGAAGATTAATTCATAGAAAGGTACCAAAGACAAAGTAAATGTTCTAATAGTCAGGTTACTTTTGTATTGATAAATTATGGGGTGTACAATATTTCGAGGTGCAACTAGGATAATAGAAGTTTAGGACTTCGAATGTAATGAAATGCTTCAAAGTCAAATCATGATGTTAGTTTGAATAAATTTGTTTGTGAAAACTACTACTGTAGCTGCATTATAAAAAATGTATTTTGTAATCAGGCCAACTCAATGAAAATACAAAAGATTGTTAGCATGAAATGCTATCTTATCTTATAATGAAATGCAAAATGTTATCTTGGTTGAATAATGTTTTGAATCTGATTATTTAATGTTAATCTAATCAATCAAGCTTGAATGAGTTTAAATAACTGATTAGATTTATCTCTTTCTTGTGATAATCCTCTACCATAAAAAAACAGCCTACTCTAGGCTTTACAATTACATTATTATTAAATAGTAGAATTATACTTTAAATAAATAAATAAACTTTCATCAACTTCTAACTTCTTGAGATAAGAAAAAGATAGCAATTTAGACCTAGAGACTAGGTTATTAAAGGCCTACTACAGTAGGCTACCTGAATAAAAATTGTAAACATGCTGGTAGTCTAATTATAAAAATTATATTAAATTGTGTACGGTAGATCTAGACTACTTTATTATGAGAATTTTAAGTCTACTTACTTGAATCCTCTATCATATCAGCAATTTTTAACCATATTCTATTTTTCAAATAGGTAATTCGTTGTGCAGGTCTGGAAAGTACAAAACTTTGAACTGTCGCATCAAATTTATAATGAATTTTACGCCTTTCTGTTGTAAATCCATTTTCAATTCTCTTGTAAAAATTATAAGAATAAAGAAATTAATCAAAGATTGAGGTTAAAAAGAACATGGCGTCTGCTCTGATCCAGAGAAAGAATTATTCTGCCGGTGTCACGTGATCAGAGCAGAAAAAGAATTCGAAGCTGTCTCTGTTCCCGTCGACAGAATCCCGAAATTAGTTCTTTTTCGACAAAACGGTTCACGAGCAGTGATCGGTCGAAGCAAAATAGCATTGTGTTGATAGGCCTTAAAAAGAACGGCAAAATGAACGACAGTTCGTTTCTGATTTGAACAGTTCTTTTTTTCTGCTCAACTTTCTGTCGATGGGTGAACACTCCCATAAGAACCATGTTAATTGAAAGTGAATTCTGTCGTCTGCCCGTTACGAAAACACGGCTTTAGAGAACTGACAATCTCTGTAAACAATCTGGTTGCGGTCTTTTAAATATGACATAACGAGATCGATTCATTCAGAATTGCAGCCATAATAAGAAAGTTTGCTACCAAGTACGTTATGCCAGTACCGTATCGTAAGACATACCAGCATATGACCTAAAGCTAACAGAAAGATCCTTATCCAAATAATCAACAACACTATTTACTAGTCTTGTAACTTCATTACATGGCCTGAAGCCAAATTGTTTTTCAGTAACATACCAAAGCTTTCAAAATGACTTGATATCTGGTCTTGCATTATGGCCTTGAATACTTTGGATATCACAGGTACAATAATTGATGGTCAGAAGTTTTTTTATCGCCTTTTTTATGTACAAGTAATACCTTAATGTTTTTCAATACACTTGGAAAAATGCCCTTGCAAACCAAACAGTCATACATATACGTATAAGTTGCCTTTTTCTTGTTTCTATAGTTTTTCCGGTGTTGTAAATTAGCTATAGGTATTATTTGTAATCGAATATTTATTCGTTTTTATCTGTTAATTAGTTTTGATTGGGTCATTTATATATATTAGGTAGTTTAATAAGAAACTCATGGAGAAAACGTTGAGTGGGAAACGATTGGGGAGCCTCTGCATATATATATGAACAGTTCTCATTGATCTAATAGAAAACATTTCAATATTATTGAATGTAAGAAGACTTATTACTTTAAATAAATTATTGAAACTGTTGGATTGGTTAAAAATAGGAAGCGAATTCAACAATTTTAATAACTACTGCCTAATGAATTAACTAACAAACTTATAACTAAATCCAACAATATCAAAATAATCAACTGACTATTGAACAACATTATTTGAAATGTCAATACATGAGTGTGTGTGACCTAACATTCGGATCAGCTCTTTACGATTACAGTAGGCTACACGAAAATAGGTTATAATCGTTTATAAGTTATATAGGTTTATAGGTTATAATCGCCCGTTTTCGAAGGCTAACCGACCAAACTTGCCGGTAAGTTTGAACTGGAGTTTTCGGAGTCACGTGACCCTAAACGAGTGTGGTGAAATTCGATTCGGTCGTTTACGGCCAAACAGCAGATTTCATTTTGTTAAACTGTTGGTTTGGTGTTTGGTGAAATCGGGCCCTAATCTTTGAAATAACGTTTTGTTATCATCCACGTTAGCTATCATAGATTGTGCATCCTCGTTAGGTATGATATTCACTACATTTTCAATGGCTTCATTTATAATCGCATCAATATCACTGAATAATCTAGGTGAGTTTTGGTTGTGTGTATTGTTATTATTCAATGAATTCGGGAAAGGACATCTGCGTTTTGATTTGCTGTTCCTTTTTTATAGCATATGTCATAATCAAATTCTTCTAATTTCAGTCTCCATCTTAATAATTTTGAATTCGGTTCTTTCATAGAATAACCATTGTAGGGGTTTGAAACACGAGTTGCAAACAGAAGTTGCAAACATCTCTAAAAACGCACATTTTTAGACGAAACATTTCGCTGTTGCAAACAGTTTTTCAGTGTTTGCAACAGAAATTTTTGTTTCCACCTGAAGTCGGTAAAGATCAAAGGGAGTTGCAAACTTTTGTTTGCAACACTAGTTTCGGTCACTATGTGCCGTTGAAACACGAAACAGAAACATTTCCCCGCCATCCCCTACGCTGCCACCTCCACTCTCACTCACGTGATCACTCGAACCACCCTGTTTCGACTCAAGTGTCAGTAACCCTGTCTGGACAGGGTTATAATACTTTATAATACAAGCATTAGCGTCTAGTATCAGAGCAGCACACACTTCTGGTACAAATAAAGCGAAATACCAGTAGTAGATTTATTGCTTAAAATTATAAAATATATTTGCCATAAAATACCCTAGGACCTTTTAGGGGCGAGAGCGGGGGTTCTTAAACAGGTTCTGAGTGTTAACAACAATATTTTATATTATATTATTTAAAAATGGCTGTCAAAATAACAAATATAGGCTATGTATAGTCTACTTATAACGTATTACCTTTATGTTATCCTTCAGAAGATCTATTAAAGCCTCGCACACCTCAGGTACAAACAAAGATATGGTTGATTTTGATATCTTGAACAGGTAACTCAAGCTTGTGTATGAATCTCCGGTAGCTAAAAAACGCAAGGTTACGGCTAGTTTTTCCGTTACAGAAATAGCCTTTCGGTAATTCGTATCCATTTTCGAAATTTTGTGACCAATCATTAAAGTTATATATTCAAAATCCTCACTGGTCATTCTTACAAAGTTTTTAAAACTTCCGTCCGTTCTCAGTTCACCTGATAGAGGGTCGACATCATCTCTATTTAAATCGTCCAACAGGTCGTTTCCACTGTACGTAGCTCTGGAATTCAGAGACGGCCTCACCCAGTATCGTCTCGGCCTACGTTGCTTTGACAACACGACACACGCCGCCGCGGCTAAAATGACATCCTCGACACTTGACATCCTCGGAAGGACTGATCCCAGGAACCAGAACATAGGCGAGTCATAATCAAGGTTGAAAACATTTTCATGAAACATGGAAATAAAACCATGAAATAAAAGTTGCAAACTTTTATTTGAAACTACTGTTTGCAACTGCTGTTTGCAATAAAAGTTTGCAACTTTTTGTTTGAAACTTCGGTGTAAACGTGGCTTAAAAGTTCTTTTTCAATAGTTGAATAGTTCATTTCAGTTTCGTTGAGGGTTCCACTTGCATATGCACAAGGCAAATCAGCACTGTCTTTGTTCTGACTAAAGCCGCGTTTACACCGGAGTTTGAAACACGAGTTGCAAACAGAAGTTGCAAACATCTCTAAAAACGCGCATTTTTAGACGAAACATTTCGCTGTTGCAAACAGTTTTTCAGTGTTTGCAACAGAAATTTTTGTTTCCACCTGAAGTCGGTAAAGATCAAGGGGAGTTGCAAACTTTTGTTTGCAACACTAGTTTCGGTCACTATGTGCCGTTGAAACACGAAACAGAAACATTTCCCCGCCATCCCCTACGCTGCCACCTCCACTCTCACTCACGTGATCACTCGAACCACCCTGTTTCGACTCAAGTGTCAGTAACCCTGTCTGGACAGGGTTATAATACTTATAATACAAGCATTAGCGTCTAGTATCAGAGCAGCACACACTTCTGGTACAAATAAAGCGAAATACCAGTAGTAGATTTATTGCTTAAAATTATAAAAATATATTTGCCATAAAATACCCTAGGACCTTTTAGGGGCGAGAGCGGGGGGTTCTTAAACAGGTTCTGAGTGTTAACAACAATATTTTATATTATATTATTTAAAAATGGCTGTCAAAATAACAAATATAGGCTATGTATAGTCTACTTATAACGTATTACCTTTATGTTATCCTTCAGAAGATCTATTAAAGCCTCGCACACCTCAGGTACAAACAAAGATATGGTTGATTTTGATATCTTGAACAGGTAACTCAAGCTTGTGTATGAATCTCCGGTAGCTAAAAAACGCAAGGTTACGGCTAGTTTTTCCGTTACAGAAATAGCCTTTCGGTAATTCGTATCCATTTTCGAAATTTTGTGACCAATCATTAAAGTTATATATTCAAAATCCTCACTGGTCATTCTTACAAAGTTTTTAAAACTTCCGTCCGTTCTCAGTTCACCTGATAGAGGGTCGACATCATCTCTATTTAAATCGTCCAACAGGTCGTTTCCACTGTACGTAGCTCTGGAATTCAGAGACGGCCTCACCCAGTATCGTCTCGGCCTACGTTGCTTTGACAACACGACACACGCTGCCGCGGCTAAAATGACATCCTCGACACTTGACATCCTCGGAAGGACTGATCCCAGGAACCAGAACATAGGCGAGTCATAATCAAGGTTGAAAACATTTTCATGAAACATGGAAATAAAACCATGAAATAAAAGTTGCAAACTTTTATTTGAAACTACTGTTTGCAACTGCTGTTTGCAATAAAAGTTTGCAACTTTTTGTTTGAAACTTCGGTGTAAACGCGGCTTAAAAGTTCTTTTTCAATAGTTGAATAGTTCATTTCAGTTTCGTTGAGGGTTCCACTTGCATATGCACAAGGCAAATCAGCACTGTCTTTGTTCTGACTAAAGCCGCGTTTACACCGGAGTTGAACACGAGTTGCAAACAGAAGTTGCAAACATCTCTAAAAACGCGCATTTTTAGACGAAACATTTCGCTGTTGCAAACAGTTTTCAGTGTTTGCAACAGAAATTTTTGTTTCCACCTGAAGTCGGTAAAGATCAAAGGGAGTTGCAAACTTTTGTTTGCAACACTAGTTTCGGTCACTATGTGCCGTTGAAACACGAAACAGAAACATTTCCCCGCCATCCCCTACGCTGCCACCTCCACTCTCACTCACGTGATCACTCGAACCACCCTGTCTCGACTCAAGTGTCAGTAACCCTGTCTGGACAGGGTTATAATACTTTATAATACAAGCATTAGCGTCTAGTATCAGAGCAGCACACACTTCTGGTACAAATAAAGCGAAATACCAGTAGTAGATTTATTGCTTAAAATTATAAAAATATATTTGCCATAAAATACCCTAGGACCTTTTAGGGGCGAGAGCGGGGGGTTCTTAAACAGGTTCTGAGTGTTAACAACAATATTTTATATTATATTATTTAAAAATGGCTGTCAAAATAACAAATATAGGCTATGTATAGTCTACTTATAACGTATTACCTTTATGTTATCCTTCAGAAGATCTATTAAAGCCTCGCACACCTCAGGTACAAACAAAGATATGGTTGATTTTGATATCTTGAACAGGTAACTCAAGCTTGTGTATGAATCTCCGGTAGCTAAAAAACGCAAGGTTACGGCTAGTTTTTCCGTTACAGAAATAGCCTTTCGGTAATTCGTATCCATTTTCGAAATTTTGTGACCAATCATTAAAGTTATATATTCAAAATCCTCACTGGTCATTCTTACAAAGTTTTTAAAACTTCCGTCCGTTCTCAGTTCACCTGATAGAGGGTCGACATCATCTCTATTTAAATCGTCCAACAGGTCGTTTCCACTGTACGTAGCTCTGGAATTCAGAGACGGCCTCACCCAGTATCGTCTCGGCCTACGTTGCTTTGACAACACGACACACGCCGCCGCGGCTAAAATGACATCCTCGACACTTGACATCCTCGGAAGGACTGATCCCAGGAACCAGAACATAGGCGAGTCATAATCAAGGTTGAAAACATTTTCATGAAACATGGAAATAAAACCATGAAATAAAAGTTGCAAAACACTTAATGTACTCTGGTCCTGTATATCTATTTTAGCATTCTTTTCAACATTTAGTTAGAGGTTTGTTAAATGAGCAAAGTTGTTGATGAATTTTCGATAGTATCCTAGAGTCCAAGAAATCCTTTTATCTCTTTCGTTGTTTTAGGGATAGGATTTCTTTTATCGCTTCGACTTTGTCAGGATTGGTTTAACTCCGTTTGGTGTCACTAGTGTCCGAGAAAACTAACTTCTTTACGTAAAAATTCTGTTTTATCAAGTTGTACTTTGAAGTTGGATTGTCTGTTGGATGTCAATTATGAGAAATATATTTATAGTAAATGATTTACTTCCAGAATATATTCAATTTATTGAGAAATAGGAGCCATGAAATCACTTCTAATCAAACAAAAAATTAATAGCCCAATTGTTTTAGCTCAGCTACAACTAGAATTCATTATGTTCTTTTTTGAATACTTGAATGTATATTGTACGTAAATATACGTAAATAATATGTCTTTTCTGTTAAGTATATTGATGTAAATCATTTACTTTCAGTATACATTCATTTTATCGACGAATATGCCATAAAATCGCTCCAATTCAGTCAAATATCAGTGACACAGCCATTTAAGCTCAACTCCAACAGAAATTCATTAAGTTTTTCAATCTCAAAATTTTCAGTATAATATATGTAAACTATACGTATTTAAAAATACTAGTTTACCAAGATTGACCTAAAAATACGTATTATATACGTGGTGTGCTGGACTGGGATCTTTAATAACAATCAGGCGAGAGAAATTCAGTGTTCTGAAAAGTACCTCAAGCTACAGTTACGATATAAAACTATCTTTGATAAGTAAGCATGCGAAACATTCAAAAGTTTACTCAGGCTAGCTAATAACGTAACATTTCATCAGTCATTTTAGACTGCCAGCGCAACTGTGTTTTGTAAACAGCTGACCCACAAAAAATACTACACAAGCTCATCAAAGTGACTGCCACTACGTTCAGTATTGCACTATGATTTTTCCTATAATAATATAATAATTCCTACTCATGTCATCAGCCACACAAAATACTGATAGTCTAATATATACTGTGGTTCATGTCCTGATGTTATTAGGTTCTCTTCTTTCTTTCTGATGAATATGCGCCTGATATCTATCAAAATAACTTTTCTGGTAGCAAAATTAATAGAGGACCAGGTAGGCTGAGTCCTGAATGCAACTCGTCCTACCAACAATAGGTAATGCGAATAATTGCAAAATTAGTAGTGAATAATTTTTATTTTATTGTTGAATTAATTGTGATGTAAGTTTCAAATACATAAGTTGAATGTGATGCCAATTGTAAAGACTTTCAAATTGTAAAGAAACAAATTCAAAAAATAAAATGATTTTGTATTCAAAATTTTGAATATTATTCAATGTCCTGAAATGACAAACTCTTTGATTGCCTTTGTAGCACAGCTCATAAGTAAGATAAATCTATATAAGTAAATGAACAATAGCAGTATGAATGATAATGAATGAATGAAAATAGATAAATGAATGAATAAAATGGATGATATTACAAATTTATGATGAATATACAATTACTCAACCTGAGTATCTTGAGGATGTCGAAAGCTGTCAAAGATTGTAGGCATTTGTAAGAAATGCTCCGGCAATGGAATCATCATCACCATACCGGCCAGAGAGTGGGAGGGTATACGTAACCCCAAAGTGGAATGCTAAATTGCACAGTCGACCAAGTGAGTGGAGGGTATATGGAACCCCAAAGTGGATGCAATTTCGACTGTCAATAGAGACTGCAGACCTTTATCGGTAGATTCAATCGTAGTAGAATTGTAGAACAGATTCGGTAGCAGATTGATTCGAGAGATGTAGAGAGAGATTGATTGGGTTTCCCAAAATCCAACACAGTTTGAGATTCAAACCAATCCGTGAAGACATACAAGTTGTTTGATTGAATTAGGCCAATATTTTCGCAAATATGCCAATGAAACATGAAAGTACTGAATTCAGCTGGAATAAATTCAATTCGAAAATTGAAAACAAGAGCTGGCCAATTCCCACATTCCGAATCGAGTTGAAACAAAGAAGCAGCACACCACGCCACACAAGCCGAGTGGAGCAAAACCTACCTACAACGATTTCCGCAAGTGAGAAATGCAAGAATAAAGATACAAAACACAAAATTATTCAAAAGCAAGTGAAAAAGGACCAAATTTGAAATTAATCAAATATACTAGACAACAAATTGAATTATTACAAGATACAAATATTGAAAACAATGCACTAAATCTGCCAAACGTTTGCTATACTGGCAATGCGCTAAGTTCAAAGATTGATCAAGGATGATGCAAATTGAGTTTTAACATAGACTGGGCCCCGTTTTGCATTAGAAGAATTGTAAAACAAAGAAGAAAGAAAAAATATGTTAAAGAGATTTGCATCATTCGCTATCATCTAATGGCAAAGGTGCAACACTAGCAATAGAACGTTTGAAAACACCAGATCAGTTAGAACCTGGATGACTCTAATTCAAATTCAAATTCAATTTTTGTTTCATTTTTCATTACAATCAAATTTGATAAATCCATACAATTATAAAACTAGCTGCAATAATAATCAGTGGATATAATGAACCACAAAAAATTTATATTTAACAAAAAAACCAACCACCGTGATGCTGATTATCAGTTGGATGATACTGACGTATGATGTATGACGTTGGATGATATAGCTTCAACTGGATGATGGAGATCCAAATTTGAAGCTTCATGGAATAAAATTTATTGCAAACAATATGTTTTACTACTCACAAAAAAGCAAGAAGCTTTCGTACGTGAGTAGGAGTTGAAAAAAAAAACACATTCACACACACAATCACACACAAGTATGTTTTTCAATCATAGACATATTTAATTTCAATGAATATAGATATTAGTATTATATATACCATATCACTAGTATAATTTAATTAGTATGATTAATTATTGGAGCCTAAAACATCATAAGAATATTTGAAAAAAAATTTTGTATTAAAAAGTAGGAAGTACACAGAGAGGAAAATCACAAGTTTTTTCAAAGAGAAAAGGAAGGAAAATTGCAAAAGCTTATACATTCATTCAAATTAGAAATCATCACCCAACCACTCTAAAATTTTTTCTAACTCTATTGGTGACTGAATCCATAGCCAAATTTTTCAATTTATTGTAGAATTTCCTGTAATATCTCCTCACTTCTAATTTCAGGACGCAGGGAAATGGGGCACGTCGCCGTCAATGTGGCGGCAAGAGAAGACGCTAGTTGCCCTACCTGATCGAGCCCTTACCAATGCTGATCTCTACAAGTATGCATGTCGACTGAAGCTGAAGCACTTTCGAGGAGTGTTTATGCGGGATGCTCTACCATTGAATGGACCCTGGAGGAGAGAATGCGGCATTATCAACCTGGACACCAGCACTGGAGCTGGCACACATTGGGTGTGCTATGTGAAGAAGGATGATGTGTCTCACTACTTTGATGGATTTGGCAACCTGAGTCCGCCACAGGAGTTTATCAACTATATGCACAAAGGACTGGAGCCAGCATCGAGGATTGAGTACAACTATGATCAGAAGCAGGAAGATCTTTACTCACACATCTGTGGGCATTGTGTTTACAATTTTTGATTGATGAAAATAAATAAATGATTCACTATCTCTCTTGTACATTATTTCCATCCCTATAAATGTCTAGTGTAGGCTGGCTGATGCTACTCATTGTGCAACTGTATGTTGAGCAGGCAACAACAATGATGTGTGTTTTGGAGGTAGGACATCAATACTAAAGAGTGACTTTTATCCACCACTTGATGTGAGCAGTGATGAATGGGAAATTGGTCTGATTAGCTTTACAAGTTGCA
>NW_024090577.1:0-27023 GCF_014356525.2 Nilaparvata lugens
CCCAAATACCTATTGATATCAATACATATCCATGGATATCAATACATAACCAGCTGTATTGATATCAATACACATCAATACATTTCCATGGTTATGTATTGGCCCAAATACCTAATGATATCAATACACATCAATAGGTATAGCCATGGATATCAATACATAACCAGCTGTATTGATATCAATACAGATCAATAGCCATCTATAAGTCTCCTCTATAGAAAAAAATCCTCTTTTAAATCTAGGAGAGCAGCTTAGGATGAATATAACATTTGATAGGATTATAATATTTCAACCCAGTTGCAACTGGCATTAGACAAGAGAGTATACCTGTTTAATTATGTATAATTAATATAAGTGAATTGGATTCAGTGAATAGATGTCTATTGACATATTAATGAAAAATTAAGGGATGTAAATAGTTAAGACATGAATAATGTGAGAAGTTTGTTTATTAAAATAACTCATATGCATGTCATTTATCTATTAAGAAAGGTCCTTATTGTGGTGCTCCAGAATACTTTAATCTCTTCCTGTTTAAAGTAGCAATCTTTTGAGCTACCTACTGGTTTATGTTACTGTACCTCAATTCAATCTCAATTTTTGTAGCATTCAGATTTTCCTCCAGGATCCGGTGTTTGAACATTTCTAGAACAAATAACAGTTCAAAGTATACAATCTTTACAAATTAGAAAATAAGGATTTTATTTCCTGAATTAATCTGCTAGCAGATTTATTTAATAACCTAAAAATGTATTTAAATATGCATGACTCTCCCTCTCCTGAAAGGAAAGTCCAAGATAACACAAGAGCGTTTTTTTCACGTGAAAATTATGTCCTCACAGTTTTACATTATAACATCATATTCTGGTGGAAAAGTCGAGAAAATCACATTCTTTCACGTGAAAAAAAAGTGTAAATGTTCCAACTTTTCACGTAAAACGTACGTGAAACTGAAACTTGAAAATTACGTTTTTTTCTTGTTTCTACATATTCACTTTATACTGAACATGTATACTGAACTCTCAGAAAAGAACGTGAATAAAACGGTTTTTTTACATTTCTTGTCCCACATTTGGTCATTTCTTTCACATGAAAATTTCCAAAAATTCACATGAAAATAACGTTTTTAAAATACATTTTCACAATATTTTATCGTGAAAAGATGGAGAAGGATTACCTTAATTATTCTGAATGAATAACCTTTCCAATTCTTTATTTTTACATTAAAAAACTATAAATCTTATAAAACTTTTGAATAACCACAATATAATGTGAAGTAAATTCTCTACCCTAACTTTAAAATAATTTTACACAAAACTGAATAAAAATTAAATTCAACTATGAAGTCCTATTCAGACAAATGGATTTCAATATTATTATGCAATCTAACAGCTGAACACTATAATTACAAAAAGAAAGCTCATTTTCATTTGTAATCATTCAACAGCTGACAAATTTCAAAAATGTTTCATGTAAGCTTCTTTTTTCAGCTGTTGAACTTTGTATCAGCCACTTGCTTGTATTAGCTTCTATTTGCATCACCAATGGGAAAAAACCATAAATGTCTGGATGGCCAATAGGGAGATTTTTGCTTTAATAAAATGGTGAAACAACAATAATCTATATTGAAATTGAATTTATTTTCAAAACATCACAGTCTTCAACCCTTCAATAAGTTGGAGACTGTTGTAGATATAATACTGTAACTTTCAGGATAAGTTATTGGTCGAATACTCCACCTTTTGACATACAACTGAATTTCAACTCCTCATAACGGGGTGACTTGGGTGTTGTAAATCAAAGATTTTGAATGTAAATACTCATTGTGTATTATCTTGGAAGCCTTCTCAAAACGAGAAAGATGAAATCAATAAAAATCTTCTATGATACTTTTATCCAAAATGGCGGCTGATTGAAGTTTTGGTTTTTAAAGAAATAATTGATAAAATTCAATCAGCCGCCATTTTGGAAAAAATTATCATAGATTTTTATTAATGTCATCTTTCTAGTTTCAAAAAGGCCTTTATAATGATGTATCACACAATGGGTGTTTACATTAAAAATATTTGAGTTATAACCCCTCATTTCTTTACAAACTGTAACTTCAATCAGCCACCGTTTTGGATTCAAGTTTCATAGTACGTACATTTTAATTGATGTTATGTTTCTTGTTTCAAAAAGCCCTTTAAAATAATGTACCACACAATAGGCGTTTACATTAAAAATATTCCAGTTAAAACTCTTGAGTCACCATATTATACATTCTGAACCTAGTCAACCCCTTATGAAGGGAGTTGAAATTCAGTTGTACCGTACGTCAAGAGTTAGAGTATTTGACCAGTAACATATCCTGAAAGCTACAGTATTATATCTACAACAGTCTCTAATTTATTGAAAGGTTCCCATACATATGACTCACCCGGTATGATTATTAACTTATAATGATTAGCCCAAGCCTAGAGCTCATGTGGACATTACCCATAGAAAAAAATTGTTTGACTTTATATTCTGTTTCAAATAATTCAAAATTGAGACTTACTTAGATTTCTCTTTGCTGGTAAACTGAGTTTTTGGAGACTTCAGCCAGTATTTGATTACCGTACTGCTTCTATGTATTTTTCTTTTGTGTTGGAGAATTTTATCACCACAGCTCCAATCAGAGATGAAACAAAAGTTTACTTATAATTAAACATATTTCAAATAATATTTTTTGACTGGAAAATTGGAAAAACACACATGTTGCAAACACAAAGTCTCACTCTTTCTTATTATATAAAATATATATTGCTAAAATGAGAGGACTACACCGATAGTTTTTCTAAAATGGAATAAGATATAAAGCTGTTAATATGAATTAATGAATCAATTGCTTGCTGGAAAAAGTTTAAATTAAGCCTGCCGGTCCAGAAAACAACTGAATAAATTCTAATCTATCAATCCACAGTCATATATTATTGATATTAAGTTCATTATAATAATATGAGTGTAGATTAGTTTGTGGTGACTTCAATTAGGCCTACTTAGGTTAGGCTAAATAAAAAGTTTTGTTACACATTTAAATTTATATGTACCAGCATATAACCCTGAAATGTGTCTGCCTAGAATAATAATCATCTTATTTCCAGCAATGATAAATTCAAGAGGCTTTTCTCTTATTATTATAAGGTTATGTTATGCTTGGCCTATAATAGTCTTTCAAAAAGATTATCATTTAAATATATAAGTATTTAGACCTATAATAAATTTATTCTTTCATTTTACAGTACATCAATAAAAACAAAATCACTCGACTTACCTATATTTCCTGGATAAAATCACAAAAATTACAGACTACGAAACTCATTCCAAAAACCGTTGGTCCTTTGCAAAATACATTGTGCAATGTGCACAATGAATTTAAAGTATGTGCACCATACTTTATATTCTGTTTTGAATTAATCAAAATTGAGACTTACTCAGATTTCTCTTTGCTGGTAAACCGAGTTTTTGGAGACTTCAGCCAGTATTTGATTACAGTACTGCTCCTAAGTCTTTTTCTTTTGTGTTGGAAAATTCTATCACCACAGCTCCTATCAGAAATGGAACAAAAGTTTACTCATAATTAAACATATTTAAAACAATATTTCTTGACTGGATAATGGAAAAAACACTCAGTCTCACTCTCTCTTATTATATAAAATATATATTGCTGAAATGAGAGGACTACAACTATATTTCTTCTAAATTGGAATAAGAAATAGAGCTATTAATATAAATAATGAATCACTTGCTTGTTGAAGAAGTCTAAATGAAGCCTGCCACACCAGCAAACAAATGAATAAATTCTAATAGAAAGGAATTAAATGATATCTACTAGGCTAGGTACCTCAATTCAAGTAAACTATTCAAAATTATTCAAAGTAGCCTATAAAATAAAGATATGTTAATAATGCTCACTATTTCATTAAAATTTATCTATAGTGAGATCCACGTTATAATGACAGTGGATTAAGATGGGAGAACAGCGTTGCCAATTCTCTGCCTTGATTAGTTATCTTTCTACATTGTTAAAAACAGATTTGGCATCGTTGTTGAGCAAGAAAAGGATAGTACTAATAGACCAGGATAATAGACAAGGATAGCAACACCAAAGTTGATCAAATACTGTCATTATAATTATAACGTGGACCTCACTATAGCCATTAGTCATCTAATCTATCTATCCACAGTCATATATTGCTATTGAGTTCATTAATATTAAGATGAGTGTAGATTAAGCTAGTAGCCTACCTATGTGGTGACATGAATTATTTAGGCTAGAAAGATATTTTTGAAATTGATGTTGCTTTCCATGACGAAACACTATATTCCATACAATAACTTTGTTGTAGTTCAGACACTGTGTTGTCTGTGTTACTTATAATAATTGAAAAAACACTTACTTTTCTTGGAGTATTGAGTAATGCATTTTACTCCTGAGGAGGAGCTTCATCAGGCTGATATTTTGCTCCTCAGGCATAAAATGCATTCCTCAATAGGCCACTCCAAGAAAAGTAAGAGTTTTTTCAAATATATACAATGATTCAGTGACTGAACCACAACAAAGTTAGACATTTTTGTTACACATTTCAGTTTATATGTGCTAGCATTCCCCTGGAATGTGTCTGCCTAGAATAATAAACATTCATTTCCAGCAATAATAAATTTAAGAGGCTCACTTCTATTATTATTAATTATGCCATAAATAATTCATTTAGGCTATTTTATGAGGCTTTGAGGTTATGTGTCTAGGCTTTGAATAAGTTTATCATTTAAATAAATATAGTCTACGTATCTAAGACTATAATAAATGTATTCTTTCATTATACAGTACACCAATGAAGAAAAAATCACTTGACTTACCTTAAACTGGATCTTTCACAAAAATCACAAAACAACAGACACCAAAAAATCCATTACAATCCGAATGTTGCATTGCCAAAGCCATTCCCGCCATTGACCAACAAATGTGCATTGTGTCATCATGATCATTCTATTGATAGACCCAAAATGTCAATATAATATTATCAATACATCGATAAATAATAATTATCGACTATTAATAATTACATATTCTCAAACATCATCTACTTCTTTCTTTTTTTGTAATTTGACATTTGAATGTGTTATTCGAATAACACAGTTCAAATAAGTAAAAGTACAATACAATCCTGATTTCTACATTTTTAAAAACAGATTTGCATCGTTGTTGAGCAAGAAAAGGATAGTACTAATAGACCAGGATAATAGACAAGGATAGCAACACCAAAGTTGATCAAATACTGTCATTATAATTATAACGTGGACCTCACTATAGCCATTAGTCATCTAATCTATCTATCCACAGTCATATATTGCTATTGAGTTCATTAATATTAAGATGAGTGTAGATTAAGCTAGTAGCCTACCTATGTGGTGACATGAATTATTTAGGCTAGAAAGATATTTTGAAATTGATGTTGCTTTCCATGACGAAACACTATATTCCATACAATAACTTTGTTGTAGTTCAGACACTGTGTTGTCTGTGTTACTTATAATAATTGAAAAAACACTTACTTTTCTTGGAGTATTGAGTAATGCATTTTACTCCTGAGGAGGAGCTTCATCAGGCTGATATTTTGCTCCTCAGGCATAAAATGCATTCCTCAATAGGCCACTCCAAGAAAAGTAAGAGTTTTTTCAAATATATACAATGATTCAGTGACTGAACCACAACAAAGTTAGACATTTTTGTTACACATTTCAGTTTATATGTGCTAGCATTCCCCTGGAATGTGTCTGCCTAGAATAATAAACATTCATTTCCAGCAATAATAAATTTAAGAGGCTCACTTCTATTATTATTAATTATGCCATAAATAATTCATTTAGGCTATTTTATGAGGCTTTGAGGTTATGTGTCTAGGCTTTGAATAAGTTTATCATTTAAATAAATATAGTCTACGTATCTAAGACTATAATAAATGTATTCTTTCATTATACAGTACACCAATGAAGAAAAAATCACTTGACTTACCTTAAACTGGATCTTTCACAAAAATCACAAAACAACAGACACCAAAAAATCCATTACAATCCGAATGTTGCATTGCCAAAGCCATTCCCGCCATTGACCAACAAATGTGCATTGTGTCATCATGATCATTCTATTGATAGACCCAAAATGTCAATATAATATTATCAATACATCGATAAATAATAATTATCGACTATTAATAATTACATATTCTCAAACATCATCTACTTCTTTCTTTTTTTGTAATTTGACATTTGAATGTGTTATTCGAATAACACAGTTCAAATAAGTAAAAGTACAATACAATCCTGATTTCTACATTTTTGAATGCAATAAAATCAGTTCTCCCTGGGAAAAAAGTTAGAATTAGTTTGATATATTGATTGTTAAGACTTTGATAATTCCATTTCACAGTATCAATATTATTGATAATATATCAATATTTTCATTTGATACCATAGTAATGGTGGCAATTTCAAAATTATTGACAATGTTACTGTTATTAAAACATTTGATATTAATTTCAGGTGAAGATTATTGATTTTTTATGGGGGGAAATTCATGCTTGACACTGAAATAATGTTGGAAACGATAAAATAGTAGGTTGTTATTATTTGAATTGAAACCCCAAAAATCATTTCAAAGTCTGTGTGAGTAATTCCGGATACTGCATGATTTTCCTCATAAACTGTGATCTAATTTGAAAAAGTGTTATAACTTTTCCAATTTTGAATGGAATCATTTTAAATTCTATGACAAGGTTGATAATATGAACAGAAACGTTCATGATTTTTTTTCAGAATTTTTCATGATGATCCAAATTTTTTTAAAATTTTAAACATCAGTAGCCCGTTAACAGGATTTTCACATAGGACAAAAAGGGCAGGAAATTCACTTCTACACGATAGACTGGCTTCTCCACACATCTGTGTAATCACTTGTGTAATCAGCTGATTTATGATGAATAATTCTATAGTCTGATTTTTACTCTAATATTGGCGTATGAAGGAGGCTCCTTTTCCCTTTTATATTATCCTTGAAATGCAAAATTTTCAAAAACCTTGTATATACGTTGATGCGCAATTAAAAAAAAACATACCTGTCAAATTTCAAAAAATATTATTATCACATTTTGCCGTGAATGTGCAACATATAAACATTTAAACATTCAAACATTAAAAAATTTTAACATTTAAACATTTAAACATTTAAAAATTTAAACATTCAAACATTTAAACATTTAAACATTTAAACATTCAAACATTTAAACATTTAAACATTAAACATTTAAACATTTAAACATTTAAACATTAAACATTTAAACATTTAAACATTTAAACATTTAAACATTTAAACATTTAAACATTTAAACATTTAAACATTTAAACATTTAAACATTTAAACATCCAAACATTTTAACATTCAAACATTTATACATTAGAAGAAATGCCAAACCGTCGACTTGAATCTTAGACATCACTTTGCTCGGTCAATGACAGAATATCAGTGTCAGCTGAGTTGAGACTCCACCAACTATCGGCGCTATTCTACCTAGATTCTCATACAGGCGCAGGTCCGGTGTTTAGGAGGTCCTGGTTGTATATAGACCTATTCACCACAAGCATGCGCATTTCACTTTTCATCAGCTGATTCTATGCTTATGAAATGTTCTGTATTTGTACAGAAACAGTAGGAGCATCAGCCGATTGCAAGTAAAATGCTCGTGTTTCGGCGAATAAATGTGTGTGTACCTCTAGAATGAATGCATCCCACCATAATATCAACAAGTAATCGTGGTTTAGTGTTTAACGTAGATGGTGCATAAGTCCTTGAATAATCGAGCTACATGGAATGGTATTGTAATGGCTTGGGAGAAGTGTTTTGATAAATTATTATGATTGCGATCCTCAGTAGAAGAGATTTTGTTGGTGCAGAACATGAAACTGAATACTACTTTGGAGGAGAATATGCAAAATCTCACTATTCCTGAACCATAAGCTCTCCTCATCTAGATGAATTATCATGCTTGGAACTAGAGAGAGACTACATTACACCATCTGAGCAAGCCGGTCTAATCACTCACTGCTTTTCACAGGAGAGCAGTTGAGAATAATTAACTATCCTCCACCACCGTCTAATAATTATTATTCCAAGTCACTTCAAAACTCCCCATAACTCAGCCAAGTTCTTGGCACGCCAGGGTCCAAACAGCCTTCAAATTTAATCTCCCAAAAAGACAAGTTCAGCCAACATTTATGAGTCCCAAGTCACCACTAAGCTTGGCTTCATTCTCACCACATCTGTCAGAAGTGCAATCGTCACTTCTGCTCGCAAGTTTGCCTTTTCTCAAGACAATTGTAATTCTGTAGCGAGAAATATGACTATACATCAAGACTTACAGTGTCACACATCTGAAGCGGTTCTTTCGAAATCCCATACATCAAATATACAATGATAGATGTAGACAGATAGTCCTTGCTTGTTCCTCAGCGTGTCTATGGTTGTTTTATATCTTTGATGATGAGAAAAAATCGTAAGGAATCAATCAACTCTGTGATTCTGCTCTATATGGGAAGGTGAATGAATTTGAAGGATGATTCTGTCAATAAAATCCAAAAACATCAAATTCATAACCTGAATTTATTGTTATTCTTAAGAATAAAATAAGGCATATATTCAGTTGTCGATTAGAGCTTGCCGGAAGCAGATGTTTTTCGCTCGATACTCTACTTATTATTATTTAATGAAATAGTTGTTGTTGGTTGTCTCGCCGTGCCTCTTAATAGTATTATTAATTATTATTATTCTCTATATTCTAATTCCGTTTCTGAAGTTCAAATTTCTGAATTAGTCTACTGACTCCATAGTTTCAAGATTTCTAATTAGATTAAAAATGAGTGTGTGAAACGTTTATAAAATGACAGTGAATCGGCAGGCTAAAGATAAGCTGGAATTTTATACTGTACTTGCAAGGCAGTTTCAATGTCTAGGGGGAAAAACGTTTCAGAAGCAGAATTAGATCTACTTGTATGAAGTTCGTGGTCTTGTGATCAATGTTTAAAACATATATACACAGTCAACTTTATAATAGTGACAACTCAACTCCTGTTAAAACATCCACCAACAGGGCTCAGTCTGCGGAGCCAATGAACGACTTTAAGACGACCATGAAGGATCTTGAAAATAACATTATTTTAGTCGGGGGCAGATAAAGCTAATAAAATCCTTGGAAACATGTCTGGAGCAACTTGAATCAAATTCGGAGACTTTAGTCAGGCTTGAGGGGTTAATTTTGGCTGAACAGGCTATTACACTGAGTCTACAGAACGAAAACAGAGTGCTTAAAAGGGATGTAGAAAAGTTAAATGGTGGGCTCTATGGAGCAATATGAAAGACGGAATACTGTCGAGATACACAAGATTCCTTTCGTGGGTGAGGAGAAAACTAGAGATTTGGTGCTGGCCACATGTAAAGCTGTCGCTGTCGAACTTGGTCCTGAGGCAATAGATAGCTGCCATCGCCTGCCCAAGGGGGTAAATCAACCAAAAATCGCCGGGAATAATCGTAAAATTTGTATGACGCGATGATGCACACATGATTCTCGATAAGAAGAAACTGGTGAGAAACCTTTGTAGCCGTGCAGTCGGGGTGCAAGCAGAGGAGCGACAGGTGTTTATGATCTGTCACTGACTGGGGTGCGCAGAAGGATTTTATCTCAGGTGAAAATATTGCAAAAGGAGCATATGTGTGGGTCGTTAGGGCAGGTAATTGAAAGTCTGACCAGTGGATAAGGGAAAGATATCAATTATAAATACGGATAAGGATTTATCTATCACATTGTGTACAAATATTTAACATGAGGAATCTAGAGGCCCACATTGCTTCTCTGGCATAGTTTATAAAATTATTTCCATAAAATTGACTCCGAATTTTCTTTGTGTTCCATACGAATGAAATAAGAATTAATTTGAATATTGTAACGATCCATTTTCTTGGTATTTGAAAATATCAGAAATATTGTCCAATTTTAAGACAAATCAGCATTCCAACCCTGCTATCTGCCAACTAACAGATAAGGCAGCTCTAGCCAAGCTCTAAGAGATAATAGTTGAAAACAACTTCTCTACCCTTTAGGCTCCTTCACCCTTCCTTACATTTCTTTACTGGCAAAATGATAAGCAAGAAGATGCAAGTGATGAACCAGCAGTGACGAAAGTGTACAGTGCGATCCCGGAAGTTGCTGTGTAGAGTTGCCGTATCGTCTCTCGTGCTGCCGTGTGTCGTGCCGAAAAAACCACATTCTATCAAAAATATACAGTTATATGAAGTTCGCTGATAAAACCGTGTGCATGTATGCAATCTGTCATTAACGTCATTGTTGAGTGCAAAGATAAACATTATTTTATTAATTGTCATTGCCAGCTTCAATCCATGCTTCCCTGACCTAATTACTTTCTATCCACAATTATCCTATGTAATATCAATTTTCCTAATGAGATTTTCCAGTATTTTAAAAATAAATTCAATTCTGACCATCCTAACCTCCTTTTGAAAAGTTTGCAAATTATTGTTTTTTACTTTTAATTAAAACCATTACACCCAGCATTCCCGAAACAGGGATGGTAAAAAAACCCTCACAATAGATAAATTACTTTAGAACTATAGTATCTATAGTGTTATCATTTGTGAGGATTTATTCATGGAATATTCATACATTCCTATATTAGTCGAAAAGATGGCGGAAGATTGTGCAGTGGATTGATTTATAAGGAGGAATTTATGTAATAAAACAATAATAATTATATCTTATGCCGATACGGTACCATCGAAACAGTAACTTCTCGATAACATTGTTTTTCATAGTCCTTTGTAGTGGTTATCATTGCCCAGTCTCTCTTTGTATCGTATTGTTTTGCTAAAATTGATAGAAAAGAAGGAAATATCGTTGCTTTTCATTATTACTATATAGATGAATGAATAAATACAGCCTATACAAATAAGACTGGTTCAGTGTCCACAACAACATAATATCTGAATTCGAATATTAAGATTCTAGTGTTGTAAAAAGCCTTGTGTTTTGTGGACTCTTGTATATGTATTATGATCAAAAAGACACAATACGTATCATTATTCCTATAAAGTGAAAATTCCATCTCTTTTGGAGACACAATGTTATGTACTGAGACTCCAAGAGACGAAAAAGTATTTACATTTGTGAATTATTATTTAAAATCCTTTAATTTAAGAAGACATTCTGCTATGTAAAGTACATTATATTCGTACACTTGTTGACCGAGCGAAGTGCGAGGTCTAAGATTCAAGTTGACGGTTGAATACATTTGTAAGTTTAGAATACACCAATCAAAATACAGTAACTGACCGGCGATAAAAGCGAGTTAATTCAAAATATACATTATTTATTATATAAACGATAAGAATTTGTAAACTATACAGTACCCAGATTTATGTAACAGATAAAAAATGAATAATTAAAACAATAATATTTGCTCTTCATTCATATTATTGCGTAGTAGTGAGGCTAGGGATAGCACCAATCAGAGTGGAAATTTAAATTATATGCATATTCAAAAATACGGAAGTATGGTCGTGAAAAGAAAAGGGGCAGATCTAAGCCCACTTGCTCGCTAGAGGTCACCGGGAACAGCCACCAATTTATAGAGCACAAGATCCCTTTTTAATATTTGCACATTTAAGTATCTAAAGTTAAAATTTATAAATTAATTGTATTGGACTCAGTGAAGTTGCATTATAACCGGAGTCATTAATCAAAAAATCCCCTAGAAGGAAATGACAGCAGCCCACTAGGAAGGCCGAGGACATTGAAACAAATTCGGAACGCCATCAAAATTGTGAATTTCGACATGTGAGTTTAAATTGAAAAAGTTATCAAGGAGGGCCCTTAGTGCTACGAGTAAATCACGATCAAATAAAGCTGGCTCATCGAAGGGTTATTTAGATATTGAAATTAATATTGAAATTTGCGCAAATATTGAAATGTGAAGGGAATATTATTAAGAACAATCTTTGAGATTTGAATGTTTGAGTACCTATCTTCTTCTGCTAGTGTCTATTCGTTCCGAATATTGGCGATCAGCCTGACTATGGATATCTTATTTACAGCTATCCTGAAAAGTTCTGTTGTAGTTTTGGAGAACCAGGTACGCAGGTTTTTCAGCCATGATATTCTCCTTCTTCCTGGGTCCTCTTCTGCCATATATCTTTCCTTGGAGAACGGATTTCAGCAGGCCGTATTTTCCTTCATTATGCATTATATGGCCAAAATATGCAAGCTTCCTGCTCTTGATGATGTTCATCACTTCCGAATCCTTATCCATTCGCACCAATACAGCTTTGTTGGTCACTCTGTCCATCCATGAAATTCTCAACACTCTTCTATACAGCCACATCTCAAAAGCCTCGAGTCTTTTTTCAGTTGACTTGGTCAATGTCCATGACTCCATCCCATAGAAGAGTATTGAGAAAATGTAGCAGTGGAGGAGTTTGATTTTGATGTGCATATTAAGGTTGTGACTCTTGAACAGTTTTGCCATCTGATTGAATGCAGCCCTCGCTTTTTCTATTCTGCATTTTACCTGTTGAGAATGATCCCATTTCTCATTGATCAAGGTTCCCAGATACGTGAACTGTTGCACCCTCTCTATCAGCTTGGTGTTAAGCATCAAGTCACATCCTCCCACTGCTCCCTTACTTATCACCATGAACTTTGTTTTGTTTACATTGATTTCCAAGCCATATTGTTCACTGACGCCTCCTATCTTGTTCACAGGCTCCTGCAGGCTGTTCATACTGTCAGCGAAAATTACAGTATCATCTGCATATAGGATGTTGTTCAAGCGTTCTCCATTTAACAATACTCCCATTTCAGTATTCTCAAGGGCCTCCCTGAAGATTTCCTCTGAATAAAGATTGAATATCAATGGTGAAAGGATGCAGCCCTGCCTAACGCCTCAAAGAATGTCAACTGCATTGGTCTGCTCCTCTGCACTGATCCTTATAGTAGAGGACTGATTCCAATACAGGTTTTGAATGATTTGAAGATCTTTCTCATCCATTCCTGTGCTCCTCAAGATCTCCATCATTTTCACATGCTGAATCCTATCGAATGCCTTCTTGTAATCGATGAAACATGCAAAAACATTACAGTTCATGTCTCTACAGTGTTGGAACAGGACCTGTAGACAAAACAAGGCATCTCTTGTACCAACTCCCTTCATGAAGCCGAACTGTGTGTCTGCGACTCTCTCTTCACAAATCTTGTAGATTCTCCAATGAATAATTTTAAGGAAGAGCTTCAACATGTGACTCATGAGGCTGATGGTTCTATAGTCACCACATGTATTGGCTCCTTGTTTCTTAGGCAATATTATAAATTCGGAAATCAGCCATTCATCTGGGATGCTTCCAGAATTGTATATTTGATTGAATATATTGGTCAAGAATTTTATTGGTTCATCGTCTAAAAGTTTGAAAAATTCTGTATGCACCCCATCTGGACCCGGAGTCTTTTCTTCTCTCATGGCACCAATAGCAGCCTTGACTTCATCCACCATGATACTAGGACCAGACATATCCTGAACTTGCATTGCAGGTGGTTCTCCTCTTTCATCAAAGAATAGCTGTTCCACATACTTCTTCCAAGCCTCCTTAACAGCCTCTCTATCAACTATCAGATCTCCTGCATCAGTCACAAGCCTCCCAAAAGTTCTCCTCTTCAGCCTTCCTATAACCTCTCCCACCCTCGTATGTACATTGACCTCATCAAACTTGCTTTGGAAGAACTCAATCTCCTGGCACTTCTCCTCCAACTCTTTCTCCTTTGCCTCTCTTATCTTTTATTGGATGGACCTCTCTAAGCTCTTGTAAGTTGGAGGATTGTTCTTTTGTTTCCTCCTTTCCTCCATGAGTGACAAAATCTCATCAGTCATCCATGATTTGTGTCTCTTCCCATCGTCCCTGAGATATTTATCCTTGATCTTCCTTGTTGCCTCTGCAAACGCCCCAACCTGATCCCGCGTATTAAGTACCCATACACAGATGAAATATTTCTTGATTTTTGATAAATTATATTATATGCTCACTTAACCATCTTTCTTGTCAGTAATTTATAAAGATTTTTATGAAGCTCATGTTCATGAGATAAATTGATTTATCTGAATTCCACCAGAGGCCGAACCCAAGCTCTGAGATATATTCTAATATCTATATTAATTTGGAAAGAAGATTCATAAAGTTTTATTTGAAAAGCAACAGCAAGTCAATAACTGAGCTGTATAATTTGAAAGTATATGTTTGCTGATTAAAGAAGCACATGGTAATATTTCATAATAAGGAACAAAGCTGTGAGCTATCTGTGATAATTTTCAATATATATTTATTCTCATATCAATTTTATATTTGTTCCTCTATATTCTTATTTATTGCTCATTGATTTTTTTATTTAATTACATTTTTATGTTCATTGAATGGCGTGCTTTTCATTTATTATCCTATCTCCATGCATGACCAATCTTGTTATATTCTATTTTATTATTATTATTGACCTATTATCAAAATTATCAACCAACTGTACTCTTCACCGAATAAGTTGGATAAATCAGCGATATACAGCAGTGATTGTTAAGTCTTTGGAAATAATACGTTCCCGAGATTTATGTAAATTATCCAGTACCAACACATCTGATTTGAAGAAACTCAAAGGTCATAGTATTAAGTTGCAGCAATATGAATTTATAGAATTTATAAGGTATTCTGATGGAGAATTGAGTTTGATTCCGCTTGGTATCATTTTTCATTGCTGGCCACTTTGGCGAATGGTGGCAGATGGCATTAGTGGTGATACCACATTGTCTAGTACGATAATCAGAACCCTTATATCTGTCTATCTCTATTGCATCTATATTTGTGGAGTACACCAAATCAGTCACAAGAACTGTGAACTGTTAAAGCAGTCAGCGAAAGCAGAGAATTGTTTGAGCTCCTGGGAGAGCTCATAAGAAATTGGTATTATTGATCTTTCAGGAAACACAAGAAATATTATATGTATTCCAAATCTTTGCTCTACCAACCGCGGCCAAGCAGGGCACACGTTATTGAAAAAATAACATTACAATTTTTAAATGTTATGATGTTATTTTTGTCAATAACGGTTTGCCTGGCTTGGCTGCAGTCAGTAAAGCATGAGTAAAAAATTATACAACTCTGGTTGTGGTTCTCTGAATACAAATTAGACAAAATTCTTACTGGCTCGCCCAGGAGCTCCCATAATTCACTGCTCTTGGACGATTTATATGAATCTCTGGAACGTATTATTTCCAAAGATTTGATTATCAATGCTAAATATCGCTGTCTAAACCAACTTATTCAGTGAAGAATAAAGTCAGATGGTAATTTCCTTAATACTTCAATACTGGTAACGAGATAAATGAAAATGAGATTGGTCATGCATGGAAGTGGGGAATCAAATAAAGGATACACTATAAAAAATTTGATGCATATATCACACAGAAAAATATAAACGAATAAATAAATATACAAATATGTAGAGCAACGAGCAAAAATAGTAAATATGAGAACAAATATATCAAAAAGAAAATATCACAGATTAGCTCACTAGTTCTTTAGCACGAAACGTTACCATGTGCTTTTAAATTATTAATTGTATGCATTTATTTTATGCAGCTCAGGTATCGACTTGCTGCTGCTTGTCGATTTGAATCTCAATATATATCTTCTTTCCAAGAAATAATCAATTGATAAATCATAAATCTCAAATCTGTATATCTCTTAGTATATTTCTCAGGGCTTAAGGTTCGGCCTATGGTGGAATTAGATGAATTAATTTATCCAGTGAACAAGAGCTACATTTATATCTTCATAATTTGCTAATAAAATTAATGATTGAGTGAGCATATGTACATTCAACATCAAATTTAAATATTTCTTTAATCTGTGTATCCTTAGACATATGCATTTGATATAATTCATTTAACTAGTAATATGTGTCTCTTGTACCTTTCAAGACTTGTGCAAGTTTTATAATGATTTTCAATATTTATAACCTTTTTGACGAGCTAGCTTTTTATATTTTTGTTTCACTCGAAGCACTGAGAGCGCCCTAAATTTATAAATTTCAACAATTATCACTCATGTGCTGAATTTTCACAAGACGTTGGTGGTGATCCGAATTTCCTGTCGTCCTGGATCTTCTGGTGGCCAAAGTCGTCTTCTCCAAGGGAATAAATAAATATTTAAATGACTCACGCTTTAATATAGCATCACTAAGTCTTATATAAATAAATTAATGAATTTAAACTTTAAGTCTTTCAAATGTAGAATTCAACAAGAGGGACTTGTGCTCTATAAAATTTAGTGGCGTTCCATGGCAGCATCTGGCAGGCAAGTGGGCTCTGTTCCACCCCTATTTTCTACAATCATAATTCCGACTTACAAATTTGCATTTATTTAAATATTCAGTTACTACGCCATTAAAAAGATCAAATAGTCCATGCCAATCTGCTAAGTTATTACCTATATCTTGGTATTACATTTTAATTACTCTTTCTATACTTCTTTAGAAAAATTATAATAATCTTCCATCACTAATAAAATCAAAAGGACTATTCTCAATGAAAATTATTAACTTGAACAATAACAGGCTTTGTTGATACAATACTCTGATGGGAGTTCCAATTAATTAAATTCCTTGAATTATATTCTAACCTTATTTCAAGTACTTTAACTTCACCTAATACCATTATAATTATGTTACTTTGAGAGCACTTCATTTATTTCCGATTTCAATGTAACCCAGTGTTTCCAGTGATCTTACTTTGATGCTTACCTTAAATCAGATATAGGTCTGGTAAGGTGCTCTATATCTTGTCTAAGGTGCTTACACAGATAAACTCATTCAGACTATTATCATAGAGAAACAATAAGAATAGCCCTTGCGTTCCAAAATAGTTCTGAATAATAAGTTATAATAATGGAACAGGTGAGCAACTTTAAATATCTCGGATGTATCCTATGACAGAGAATGTGATATACCTCAGAAAATAGGAAAGTTCAACTCAATTTGTGGAGTCATTCATCGAGTCATTCTGTGGGTAAGGCCACAAAAGAGACTGAGATTAAGCTCTATAGGACAATGGCCATTCCTTTAATGACATACGCTAGTGAGGTATGGACAAAGACCAAGAATGAGTCATTCTGTGGGTAAGGCCACAAAAGAGACTGAGATTAAGCTCTATAAGACAATGGCCATTCCTTTAATGACATACGCTAGTGAGGTATGGACAAAGACCAAGAATGAATGACTCACGAATTCAGGCATCAGAGATGAGGTTTCTGCGCAGCATTCAAGGATACTCGAGACGAGACCACATAAGTAATGAAACAATTCGAAGTGAGTGCAATGTGCAATCACTAACAGCAATCATTAAAAAATACAGGTCTTCCACTACAAGCTTGAAAGTTAAAATTGGATGGGAAAAGGGATGTCAGAAGACCGAGGAAGCGGTGGACACCGGAACAGGCTCTACAAGCCTAGTCCATGATGGATGATGATGATGATGACAATAGCATAAGAAACTTATACTATTGTTTTTCCATGGTATTATCCATCTGTATTAAAAACGTTTTTTATTCGTTCCAGTCTTTGGAAATTTACAAATTTATAATTCAAATTCAAATCATCTCTATCTAAGTCTTGCGTTTGCCAATGTTTCGATGGAGGAAAATACAAATGAGAATATGAGAGGAACTAAAAATTTTAAAAAAATAGAAGCTATAAAGAAGAAATTAGACGAAACAAGAATATTTTGAAGCTCCAATGCCGTGTCACTTGCCCAAAACATCTGGTTCACATTTGAAGAAGAAATTCACAAACGAAGGAAATAAATACTTAGTTCTGTGAACAGTAGACCTCACGCAGTATTCTTATCCACAAGTACCTGATTGAAACTATATAGACCTCATGGCAAATCAGCAACATACTGTCTTCTCCACACATCTGTGTAATTACTCTTGTCAGCTGATTTATGATGAATAATCCTATAGTCTGACTTTTACTCTAATATTGGCGTATGAAGGAGGCTCCTTTTCCTTTCATATTATACTTGAAATGCAAAATTTTCAAAAACCATGTATATAGTCTACGTTGACGTGCAATTAAAGCGTCATGTGTGGCGGACCTAGCTCCAGGGAGGGCATGGACCACACAAAAAATAGATAATCTTATGAAAGTGCTCACTTTTAAGGGTACATGAATATATGCCCCTCTGTGTAATATCAGATCTGAGAATTTTATTTAATTGGTTGAGAAATCTGTAGTTTATCCCAGATGTAGGATTGGAGTGTCCCAATAATATTGAGCTTCAATAAAGCGATCTTAGAATTATTACCTGGTTGTTGTTCTGATAAAGAGCCAATGCAACCCGAACAAAGATATAGATCACAAATCCATGTATGATTGTGCCTCTTACCGCTATCAGAATTGATGATGAATACTTTATTAAATAAATATAATTTCCGAATAGGGGTTCGAGTACAGAATCTAATCCTATCAGTGCTGGATTACATTGACTTAAATCCTGCGAAATGCCGCATACACTGTTTAATTTAGTCTGAAAATTATAAGCTAAGTTGCCGACAGTGACTAATGTAAAAACAAATGTAAGCAGAATTATATTTATTAATCCCGCAGTGATCCACTGATACATTAGCAACCATCCACAACCTTCCACTCAATTAATTTCCCGACTTGTTACACTGACCATATGAGATCTATCACAATACCAATGGTAACGTGTCAAAGACGATATCAAGGTTTTCAGAAAAGAAACGAACTGGAAGATATGCTCAGACCTATATCACTTGGGGTATCAGCTCTATTGATGTCTTAACAGAGAGAGTCAATGATCTAAGTTGATCTTTTACATTTTTTATCTGCAATGTCATACAAGCATTTCCAAAGTTCATCGGAATTTGTAACAATAGTTGAGAAATCATTTGCACTACAATAATGTAGATGGCCTGTATCTAGTATATCGAGCAGTTCGAAAATCTCAGATAAAATTGGAAAATGTGAGGGAAAAAATAATTTCCCTGAGGAGAAAATAATTTCCCTTTCTACTATCAGATTAAAGTGAATCCATCTAATAACTTATACTGTCAGATTAAAGTGAATCCATCTAATAACTTATACTGTAAAATTGCAAATAATTGGTTTGCTTTCCACCCGACAGTTAAGAAAAATGTTCAATCAATAATATTTATATTGAAATTTTCTATGTGTTGTACAAACCGCAGGCGTTACTTTTTTTGGTAAGTGTGTTCTCCGAGAATATCTATAGTAAATTTAGTATGAACAAGCATTCCAAAAATGGCTATAGATATCCTCAGACCTATATCACTTGGAGGGAACATACTCAAGCTCTATTGATGTCTGACATATTTTAACAGAGAGAGGCCAATGAATAGAATAGAATAGAATAGAATAGAATAGAAAGATGATTTTATTTATAATATAAACAACGCAAAAAACATGTACAAAGAATGTGAAAAAAATAGTATGTTGACTTTGTTCGAAAGAATCTTAATAATTTGAAAAACAATCATCATAGACATGGCCGAGGCCGTCAGTCGAGTTGATAGTAATAATTGCAGCAGCCCACTTTTATCTTTCTGTTCTAAAGCTTCCTACAATAATTGATAACTTCAGTTTGATCAGGCTACCGTGATAATACCCAAACCGTGAATAAGTAGATTAATCTTATCCATCAGTTTAGTGAAAAACAGTTTCACCCAAACTAAGCTCACTATTACTAGAACAAAAACAACTGGACTCTCAACTCATTCATTCATCCATTCATTCCTGAAGTAGTATAATGAATAAATTAATTAATAAATAAACAAAAAATAAATTAGAAAAAAAGAAAAAAAATGACTGAGTTAGAGAGAAGAGGTGGAGGAAAGAACCCTTATTTGTAAGTATATTAAACTGTACAATATACTATATATCATATAATAGTCCATATATATACATATAACAGTGTTTATATATATATATAACAGTGTTATATATATATAACAGTCTATATAAACATCATACTGTTTTATGTATAATTTCAAACATTGAATTCGGCGACTAACCAACCCCTATAACGTAGAGCATCCCTAAGAAAGCCGATGAGTCTGTTCCAATCTCTTCCATTTAAATAATCTATTATTGTGCTTTCATTAACTTGTGAGCTGCCAAACCATCCCTTTCTTATTCCTCGCAATATCTTGCACCTGCCCATGAAGTGAACAACATCTTCCACCTCCCTACTGTTACATAAGCTGCACTCAAACCTACTCTCTTCTCTCCCTGGCCTGAAGTTGAGTGGTAACATACATGCTCTGGCCCTAAAAATAATATTTATAAAACTTCTCTTGAAGTTATCATTCAGATAGGCTCGATTCTGCAAGTCTAACAGCAAAGAGGCGTATAGTCTATGATACTCTGACCGTTCAGCACGCTCTCTCCACGTCGCATACATGTTCTGACTCACTCTCTGCAGCAATTCGTTGATAGAACTCTCCCATCTATCCATGTGGGCAACACTGTCACTCCATTCTATACCATAACGCTGACAGAGGTCAATCCATACTTTGTACCATCCGCACTTCTTGACAATAAATTCATGAGCAATTTTGTATGGAAATCTCTCTGCCGGCAGACTAAACACTCTAATCAAGTAACCTAAGTGAAGCCTAAAAGTATGAATCCACATCAGCTCACCTCACATTCTAAATAGATAACATAATCAGGAGTATTTTTTGGAAGACCGAATAATCGCTTTATAAAATTTTTTTGAAATTTCTCCACTCGATCACTCTCAATATAGCCCCACACTTGAGCTGCGTAAGTTACGGTGGATCTGGAAGCTGCATTGAAGACCTGCCATTTGATAGAGAGCGGCGCTGAGTCATTGAGAATCAAGCTCCTCCAAACACTGTTTATACCAAACATTGCTGTCGCTACCCTATCCTCAAAGTGTTTTTTCATTGACAAGGATGAAGCGAAAATAACTCCCAAGTATTTGTACTCACTTACAACCTCCAACTCCTCTTCTCCGTAAAACCATTTTTCACTTTTCCTCAACTTTTCCCCTTTTCTAAAAACAACAACTTTAGATTTATTCATGTTTACAATCAGGTTCCATTGAGTGCAAAAAGCTCGAAGTCTATTTATCATTTGTTGCAGTGAAATCGGGGTATCTGCTAGAATCACTACATCGTCTGCATACATAAGTCCATTTATGTCTAAGTTTCCAACCGACACACCTCCCCCAATATGCTCACACAGGTCATGTATAAACAAGGAAAATAGCATCGGAGAGGCCAAGCAACCTTGTTTCACGCCGCTATTTACTGAAAACTCAGTCGACAGACCTCCATAACCGTTGCACCATACCTCACACTTATCATCGCTATACATTTGTTTTAAAATTCCTATAAATTTGCTCGATAAACCTATTTCATAGAGCCTGTAGAAAAGCACATTTCTATCTATATTATCGAAAGCTCCTTTGAAATCGATAAAGAAAGCATATAATTTTCTTTTTTTTACTTGTAAGTAGTAATTGACGACACTATGGAGAACAAAAATATTATCCACAGTAGAGTACCCGGGACGGAAGCCTGCTTGATTTTCTCTTATAATACCCCTTTCCTGCTCCCACTTGACTAATCTATTGCACATTATTCCCATGAAAATCTTTGTCATTATATCCATACATGTAATTCCCCTGAAATTTGAGACACAGGAAGGATCACCTTTTTTATGGAGAGGAAAATAATAGATTTTTTAAAAGATTCCGGAACATAGCCACATGAGTAAATATCATTAAGTGCTTTTAGTAACAGTGTTTTAAAGATCTCGGGAGCTTTTTTATAGAATTCTGCTGTAATTCTATCTTTACCGGGCGCTTTATTACACTTCATTTTCGCAAGAACGGCATTCAATTCACTCATATCCAACTCCTTGTCTAGAGATGCTATTTCAACACTGGGCGGCGCATATGAGATTGGCTCACTTAAACTAACAGGTGTAAATAATTCTGAAAAATACTCGACCCACTCTTCTGGTTTTATAGAGACAATTTTATTAATACGGCTTCTCTTCAAGCTCCCTACAAGCTCCCAGAAATCTTTAGAATTATTCACTTCACGTAATTTATCATTAATATTCACGTAATAGGACTTCTTCTTCTCTTACACAGTCTTTTATACTCCCTTGTTGAGTTCAAATAATCATTTTTAATTGAGCTATTATTAAATTTTCTAATAATTTTAGTAAGCTAAACATTTTACTTCTAGCTCTTTCACAGTCTCGGTCGAACCATGCCTGCTGTTTAATAGCCTTTTTATTCCGATTACATGTGAGCTGCCTGTTACTGGCAGATGAATATATCAAATCTTTCAGATAATTAGTTGCCACCTCCGGATCATCCGATATTTCAACATCTCTACATTTCTCTAACAATTTACGGGTATAATTTACTTCATCTAATTCACTAAAACTTAGCTTGGGTAAAAGCGGTAATACTACTTTATCATCAATAACATTCATTCCATCATTCACTCCATCCTTTACAAAATACAAACTAAAACATATTGGAAAATGGTCTGAGAAATGCTCTTGAAGAACAGAAAAACTATTTATACAAGCAATATTATCTAATGAAATACAACAATAATCGATAACAGACGCACCTCGTTGATTTAAAAAAGTAAATTCTCCGTTTCTATCTCCTTTAATTCTACCATTTAGTATTATATAATTAAATACTTCACAGAGATTTAAGATTTTTTCTCCTCTTGAATTAGTTACAACATCTTTCGATATTCTGATACGTGACAAGTCATTATTATCAACAGTGACTTCGATTGGAATGTTCTGTGAGGAACCTACTCTAGCATTCCAATCCCCGACTAATATATTACTCGACATAGAATCAGAGGTTGAGAGAAAATCCTACAGTGCATCAAAATCCTTTTGCCACTCCCCATCCGAGCCACCATTTAGATAAATTGGCAAAATACATATTCTTTCATTATTTATCTCAATTACAATGTGCGTTCTACCATGACAATCATTGAAAGAAAAATGTGGTGAAAATGATGTTTTATATCCCATTACTATTCCCCCTCTTGCTCGACCAAAACGACTACTCCTCACAGCATAATCCCAGACCAATGTATATTCCTGTAAATAAAAGTTATACTCCGTTTCTTGCCCTTCCTCTACGTGTGTCTCTAACAAAATGAAACAATTAAATTCCTTTAGAAAACCAAAAAATTGAAAATAATCTTTACCTTTTATGCCACATACATTATAAACTAAAAAATCAGACTCCCATTTATTTAGAATAGGCCTACCTATGCGACTGAGAGGCCAATGATCTAAGTTGATCTTTTACATTTTTTATCTGCAATGTCATACAAGCATTTCCAAAGTTCATCCAGAGGCGAGTTAATTTTTGAATTTTGCAAAGCTAAAACACTGCATGACCTTGATTAAGTTATGAACAATAAAATTGATAAGGTAGGAATGTGCACTTAGCTGTAACACAGTTGTCTCTGAGGGGGGCGTATCTAATTGTAGACAGACAACATGTACGAGCTTTATGCAGTCTCAATGCATGCAAGCAATAAACACACTGTAATTCCTTTCCGTTGTAGAAGAATCCATAACATGCAAAGTTTCTTTTCTGTGCATTCGTATACATCGGTGCCAATTTCATACTTTGCATTCAATTGTTTTCGCACAAGAAATTATTTGTTTGATACATATTTTTAAACAGCAAAGAATTATAATGTTGAGCAGAGAATAAAGCACATCTTCCATCGGGTCTATATTTATGTATCTTACATGCATCATAACACCACGAAGTGGTGAAAAAGCTGAAATCAGGCTTGACAAAGTCCTCTGGTATGCATTGTACGTTAGGATGCAATCTTCTCAAAAACTTTGCTTTCTCAGTTCCTTTTGTGAAAATTTTCTCATAACCTTCAAGGTAATCACGTATTAATGAGTCACTGTATTCTAAATCTCCATCTTCCCATTTTATTTTATGATAGTTACGTTCCAGCCATGTTACATCGTTATACAATTTTGCGCTCAATTCCATCTTTGCAAATGGTGATTTGAAATGGAATACAGCATAATTATTGCACTCGTCAACGATAGCAAGTTCTTTCACAATAATTTGATTACAAGTTTGTTTAAACCAGTGAAGATCAACCGTAGCAATTTTCGTAGGTGTCTGCTTGTTGTCCACTCCTTTCTGTTCCTCTTCACGTATCTGTTCCTCCTCACGTTTCTGCTCCTCCACCTCCTCTTCCCCCTCCTCTCCCGACTTCTGGATTGGTGTACTGCTTCTCCTTGGTTCATAATAGAAACTTGTTGATTCAATATCGTAAAGTACCGACGACTGAGTTTGAGCTTTGTCCAAAATATCAGAATCAAGATCACACTGGATACCAATAGAGCGAGTTTGAGCTTTCTCCAAAATATCAGAATCAAGATCACACTGGATACCAATAGAGCGAGTTTGTGGCTTGTCCAAAATATCAGAACACAAAGAATAGGACATGATTCCTGTTCAAAGGTAAAACTGATAATGGCTTACATTTGGCGCAGTACACACCTTATATATAATATTGCATACAGTGATGCACTCTATCAACAAATTACTGAACTTCTTTCACCATGCTCGTGAGAGGCGTGTACTCCATCACACGTTCAAAATCCCACGGTCAAGTACATGTTTGTAATTTTTGTTTCCACCGGTTCATATCAAACAAAACTAAAAATTGTGATGGTAAAGCAAATTTGTTGAAACATATGGAACTTTGTTCCAAGTTTGAATCTCAGCGCGTTTCATATCCTAAACGCGGAGAGACAATTGAATTCAAGAAACTAGGCGCGACGTTGAAGAAAAAGTACACCATTTACAAGGATTTAGAAACATACGTTGTGAATATTAATGATGATGATGATGATGATTCCGATTCTGATGAAGTTACTCGTAGTTACACAAAGAAAACGGCGCGGCATATTCCTTGCGGGTATTGTTTCGTTGTTATAGATGTAAATGGAGAAATCGCCTACGGACCTGTACTCCATAGATCGAGTAGTTTAGACGAAAAAATCATGGAGAAATTTCTTCAGGAAATTACAGATCTTGGCGAAATTTTGTATGAGGATATGAAACGTGAAATTCCGATGCAACATTTGTCCGAAAGTGAAGAGCGCGAATTTCAAAATTCAGTAAACTGCGGGCTTTGTGCTGAACCGTTCTCAGAAACCGATATTAAATGTCGTCACCATGCTCATGAAACCGGTAATTACTTGTGTGCTGCACACGTTTCTTGCAATTTAACAGCACGTACTCCAGAGTACATATCATGTTATTTTCATAATTTCTCCAGTTTTGATTCACATTTTATTCTGAAATCGCTCGGTAAATGTAAAAAAGAAATTTCCTGCATCGCAAATACGTCATAGAGATTTTTGACACTTTCGGTAGGCAAAATTAAATTTTTAGATTCCTACAAGTTTATGTCTGAATCCTTGGAAGTATTGGTGCGTAATTTGGTAAAAGTACAGACATGGGAAAGAAGTTGGGGAAAGAAAGTACATTGGAAAGAACTTCCTCCAATAGAATGTTTTCATAATGATTTAACGGACACACCTCTGACACGCGAAGAATATCAACATGCACAAAGAGTGTTCTCAACATTCAATATTTTCATTACCTTTCAACTCAATGCTCGAACATTAACTAAAGTTAATTAATTAATCATTACACTAACTTAATCTAAAAGAAAAAATGGAATTTTCTATTAATTTGGAATAATACTTTCAAATCAAATTCGCCTATTCAGATCATCTATTTGAAATGAATTTTCAAAATTCATTTCAAATAGTTGATGTGAAAAAGTCAAACACAATAATATTGAAAGTCATACAGATAAGAATGAATGGAATGCCAATCCAGCCAGATGTGTGTGGGGGCAACACTCAACATTCACAACAAGACCTTGTGAAGGTCGTGAATGAATGAACGCATGGCGTTCACCAGATGTGTAAGGGCCAATGGCCTCACTTCACAACAAGGAAGCCAGCCGTGTGAAGTGAGGCGTTGCCCGACCTTGACACAGTAAGCGACCGAGTGATGTCAGCTTGCCATACATCAAGCTATAAAAACACATTTTTAATTTCTTATCACTCAATGCAGCTTGCATAGTGTGGAGAGTGCTCAACACGTATACTAGTGTGTGTGTGAACTGATAGGTGAGAATTGAGAAAAATTTTTATAGAATAACAAACTATTTTTTTAATGTTATTGATATTATAGATATGGATACATATAACAAGTAAATTATAATATGATACATGTTTTGTATATATATATATGTTAATGCTAGATGGGCCCCAAGATTATTAACAATTTTTACTTACAATCTTTATGTCGGACCATCTAGCATTAACATGTTTGACTAAAAGGCAAGATTTTGTGCAGTTCTTTTTGAACTTCTCAACATCGTTTGAGGATACAATTTCGGAAAACCGTTCCGGTTTTATAGAATAACAAACTATTTTTTTTAATGTTATTGATATTATAGATATTGGATACATATAACAAGTAAATTATAAATATGATACATGTTTTGTATATATATATATATTATATATATATATATGTTAATGCTAGATGGGCCCCAAGATTATTAACAATTTTTACTTACAATCTTTATGTCGGACCATCTAGCATTAACATGTTTGACTAAAAGGCAAGATTTTGTGCAGTTCTTTTTGAACTTCTCAACATCGTTTGAGGATACAATTTCGGAAAACCGTTCCGGAAGATAAACCTCAGTCGACCTCATTCCG
>NW_024090578.1:0-29055 GCF_014356525.2 Nilaparvata lugens
GGCATTAAGTTGAGTTGACTTGTGTTAGGTTTGGCACCAAGTTGAAGATTGAAGCTCATTTATCCAGGACCTCCTAAATACCATTATTTTTCCAGTTAGCCAAAATTAGCGTTTTCTCAACTTTTCTGCGTTTCCTCACCTTTATCAATAATTGATGGAAATATATTTTTAAAAAATTCAGTACACAGGTTTAGCTGAGGTAGAAGAATTTTGTTCGCCAAAGATACGCCGATATAGTAACAGGTGTTTTTCGAGATCAAATTGACATAATACGTTCAAATTCGGTACAGAGGTTCCGCTGAGGTCTGCATGCAGGCGAGCGAAGCGAGCCCGCTGATCTCATTTTTGGACGATCCAGACGGGGGTCCAGGGGGCGGAGCCCCCTGCCTAGACGGATATGGCGAGCGAAGCGAGCCTGACGGCTAGTACTGTATATTATTTAGTATGATGCACGAGCCACGAAACATCAAAATCCCACACTATTCGAGAAATAAAACTTTTTGAGAAAGAATACATGAGGAAATGGTGCTTGGGTATTATTACACATGCAGTATTATTGATTATCCACATCCGTTTGTTTACATTGGCAACGCGCCGTCAATTTATTCAAGGTCCCATTTTGTCTGGTTCCTGGTCTCTCACGTGATGGGCTGTCAGAAAAGTGAAGCGAGAGAAAAACCGCTGAATTCTCCCCTATATGTTGGAAATAAATATCCCGAGGAAACTTTCTTGTAGTTTGTTCTAGGTAAAACATCACACCAGATACGGTTTACCAGAATATCTTCCCTCCAAAGTACCTTTGACTTGAATTTCAGAAAGCATACTAATGAAAAATGCTTGAAATCACATCAGTACATGGTTCCACTATCAACATTTTATTTAGAATACATCTTTTCCCCTTCTCTCTCATTTTCTTTCAATTTTGTCTTTTTCCTCTCATTTCATTCCTTCTTCATCATCATTCCCTACTTCCCTCTCATTCTCTTTAAATTTTTTAATTTTTCCTCTTATTTCATTCCTTCTTCATCCAACTTCTTCTCAGCCTTTCATCTGATTATAATTATTATTTAACGAAAATCCTAAATAAATGCTGTAAATCACCCCGAAGACCTCTACTACTGCAGACATTGACAACAGGGTTAACAGCTAGATGGAAATTCGATGAGAACTACTATCCAAAAATTGGTTGCCAGCCCGGGAATCGAACCTGGTACCTCCCAATTGCCAGTCAGGAATGCTTACCGTTACACCAAACTGACAAACTCCGGATAGCAGCGCTCATTTCATACGAAGCCATAGCGGCCAACCAGTTTACAGGTGGAATTAAATAGAGAATGCATTTATTCAAATGCTAATTAATATTATAATTTTTTACTTCCTTCATTCACATTATCTCCTCTATGTTACGACTTCTCCTCTCTCTTTCCTCTTTCTCCTTTAACCTCTTCTGAACCATTCATCTACATCCCCTTCTCTTTCCTCTTCTGTGTTGCTACTGTCTTTCAACGTTTCGATTTGTCTTCATCGCTTTCTCCATCTTTTACCTCCTCTTCTCCATCATTATCCATTTCTCAATTTCGTTCGCTTTCCTCTAATCTCCCTCCTTTTGGTAGCGAGTTAGTGGGGAGGATATTTAATATTCTTTCCGAAGAATGGACATTGATTATGTCCAAGCTCCGCCAATTTATGAGATGCATACAATAAATTATTATCTATATTATTATATTACAAATTGCTTTTTTCTATCATAAACAGTTCAATAATCTATATATTTCTTATTCTCTATTATGTAAATTCATCTATATTTTGCTGTATTGTAAGCTATTGTATATAAGTGTATAAGCCAGTATATATTGTAATCTACATAAATAAAGTACTCAATCAATCAATCCTTTCTCGCTTAACTTCTCCCCAACTTCTATCTCATCTCCTCCGATCTCACTCTTCTGCATGCCACTCATCTTCTCTTCTTCTTCTTCTTCTTCTTCTTCTTCTTCTTCTTCTCTTTCTTCTTTCTCTTTCTCCTTCTTCTTCTTCTTCTTCTTCTTCTCTGGCATCATCTCTTCTTCTTCTCCTTCTCCTCCACTCCTCCTCCTCCTTCTCCCCCTCCTCCTCCTCCTCCTCTCTCAAATTTCTCCAAATCTGTTCTTAGTGCGCCTCTAAAGGGCCAACTGAACATACCTACCAAATTTGAACGTTTTTGGTCCGGTAGATTTTTAGTTCTGCGAGTGAGTGAGTGAGTCAGTCAGTCAGTCAGTCAGTCAGGAGAGGCGCCATTTCGCTTTTATATATATAGATGAAATCTATATAGAGCTATATATAGAAATATATAGATGAATGCCGTATATCACTACTTTCTAGATCCGTTCTTCTACGAGAGAATAAGTTCCCAGCTCTCCTATTTCTCATGATGTATTGTAGAATAAAATTATCTACATATTACAATGTAACGTTTTGTAGTACATTACACCATAGAGAAACAATAGCGTAAGTAGATATCCCATGGTATAGGGCGTTTATGTCGCAACTTTTGCTGTTATCTCAAGCCGATTTACTGTCGATTATTGTTTATTTTTACTATTTTGTTGGGGTGAGAGTGTATGAGAGACTACGACCGTCACACAGCTTCACGGGAAAGAACTACGTGGACTATCGGCTTGAGATAACAGTAAAAGTTGCGACATAAACGCCCTATACCATGGGATATCTACTTATGCTATCGTTTCTCTATGATTACACTCAATAAATTTTTCGTGCTGATTCGCCAAAGATGCTTAATATGTGAATATTTCCTATTTTAGTGATAATAATGTGAAATATGTCTTCCATGTTTGGTTTTGAAGCATCTAAATTTGAAAATCTACTTTGTAAAAATAATTAAGGACTGAAAATTTTGTGAAGTGAACAACTACAAGACTCAATCTATTTCGGACTATGTGTAACCTTATCTGAATTTGAGAGAGGAATAGCACAAGCTTACCTTTTTTCTCTTCCTAACATTTTGATGATGTACTTATTGTATGAATCAATAAAGAATCAATAATTTTGTGGCACTGTATCTTACCTTTCTAAGATGATGGTGAGACGTCAACCTCCGGATTCGAAGATATCCTCTCCGCCTCTCATCATGTCACTAGTTAATAATTGTCACAACACAACACTTAAAACTAACACACCACAGTAATTATTTTCATAGTTAATTAATAGAATCTCATCAACTTCTTCATTCTAGCTTGAATGTGTATTTCCTTCTCAAATCTAAATTCCTAAATGATAAATTTATGTGAATTGATTATTTACATTGTGGACACTTATGTTTTCATACTGGTACACATTTCTCTTTGATTAGTTGAAATAATACTATAATTTAGCTCCTAATCAGTCAAAATTTCAACACCATGTAATGCTTTGAGAAAATTGATACTGGTTGATCAAATATTCTTCCAATTGACTTCAACAAACAATATTCAGCTTCAACAAGCCAAACACATCAGATAATAATCAGTATAAAACTTGTGTACCCTAATCAAGATTCTTCAATTTTAGAAAATGTATGATATTCAAACCAAAAAATATATATATTTAAAACACTCAACTATGAAGAGAACACTTCGATATAACTATCAACAAATTTGCGGGTCCATACACTAGTATTAAAATTGTGTTGGGCCCTATGTTTTTTGAAAACTATTTAGATACCGGTAGTCTTATAGTAGCCCTAACAAGTCAAAATTAATTCCTACACTCGAATAAATTTATTTCACGTATATTTGAAATAATAACGTCTTCTTCTAGAATTTGTTTCACATCTATTACAAATAATTAAAATACCGGTGGTTCTGTAGGATGCCTAACAAGTCAGAATTCCTACACTCGAATAAATTTATTTCACGAATACTTGAAATAATTACGTCTTCATCTAGAATTTATTTCACATCTATTACAAATAATTAAGATACCGGTGTTTTGTAGGATGCCTAACAAGTCAGAATTCCTACACTGGAATAAATTTATTTATTTTTCGGAATAATTCAGTTACCGGCTTATTTTGTGATGTAGTAGGCCTACCTATTCAAAATTTCAACAATTTCCAACACTGTATCACATGATATACTCAATAGTTTTTTGGTAAATGAACAAACACTGATTTTTGAGAAAATCGGGGTATGATAGACTTCGCGTTTCAACCACGCCACTCAGCCAATATATCGCCGATTTTGAATTTTGGCGGGCGCGCGAAAAGTGGCACACATGCTGCTGTTTTGGCGCCAAACGAACGACTGAAGTGCAGCTGAGGCTGTGTGCCAAGCTAGGGCCGAAAAGCAGGGCTGCCAACTTCCCGGAACTGATTTCCCCGTCCGATTTCCCGCCCGAAATTGGTGCCCTCCAGGGAGCTGCGCTTGCTGGCCCCTTTTGGATCCCTTTGGAGGCGTATTTCACCGATGTATTCATATCGATATGAAGTACAGCTTAGAGCTTAGAGCTCGCACTTCTGATATTGTAATGATTGGTGCTTCTTTAGGTGCGTACAGATATACGCGCCGCGAACATGAGCAATTCGATTTTTAATCAGCTGATGCCAAGCTTTTTATATATGTATATCTTATACCGTTTCTGTGAAAATACAGATATAGTCAGCTGATTAAAAGTGAATCGCTCATGTTCGCGGCGCGTATATCTGGTGTATTTTCCGTGATCTGGGTGTGTTATTGATTGAAATTGAGTTGAATTATTTATTGATTGATTTTTGGTACGAGTGTTGGCACGGGAGTATCTGATAATAAGTTTTACACATATTGGACGAGATTATACAATGTGAAATAGTATTTAATTTCAGGCGAGGTGGAACTTCCGTTAGGAGCTCCCCACCAATAAAAGCCATACGAATATTATTATTATTAATTGACCGAGCGAAGTGAGGTCCAAGATTCAAGTCGACGGTTTGGCATTTCTCTTAATGTTTAAATATTTATATGTTTTTATGTTGAGCATTTACGGCGAAACGCGGTACGGTAATAGATTTTCATGAAATTTGACAGGTATGTTCCTTTTTAAATTGCGCGTCGACGTATATACAAGGTTTTTGGAAATTTTGCATTTCAAGGATATATAAAAGGAAAAAGAAGCCTCCTTCATACGCCAATATTACCGTAAAAATCAGACTATAGAATTATTCATCATAAATCATCTGTCTAGTGGACTATAATACTACCCGTTCAAAAACATCGACCATCTGAAAATGTATCTTTCCATCAACGTTGTAGACATTTGCAGCCAGACCTGATAACAGCGCTCACACTCACATTCCGGACGACACGTCACGGTACGATATTTATTTAGGATTTTTTCTAGACATTTTAAATTGATAAATTATTTATTAATTTTTGAGAAAACATAACAACAGTTCAATGTAACTTACTGAGGCGCGAGGTCTACTGTTCACAAATCAAATCAAATCAAATAATTTTCATTTTGCATCAAAACAATACAACATATTATAGTACAAGTTCCTTCTCTTGAGTATAATAACATACTGTAATTTAAAACTAAAAAATATTATATAAGAGAAAAAAAACAAACTTATGATATTCACAGAGCAAAATAAAATTACTACTAACCAAAAAGAACAAAGTCTTTTGCCCGTTAGTAGACTGACACACTGCTAATTTTAATCAAAATGTACTTTCACACACGCAGACACACACACTCTCACACATGCATATATGGAATCAATTTGAGCTTTACCATACAATTCAATAATAAATAGTCACAACCACAACACTAATTCTTGATTAAACTATTCATTCCATGTTAATAAAACAAGGCTTAGATTGCTCAAGTATAGATGACATTATGATAAAAAAGCAAAAAATATAAACACAGCTTTAAAAATAACATACAGACTGTCACAAGGAAAATAAATTCCTCACTTAGAAGTAAGACATTACAACAACAGTACTATCACAGAACTACTAGTATGAATTGAATTAAAATTGTAATTGAAATGTCACATGGACGGGAAGGGGCCGTTTGCAGGGCCGAGAATGGTGTTTCTAGTTCAGGCGTTCATTCATACAATATGTACATCATTGAAATGATAGGGAGAGAAAAAAATAAGGTTACCTTGTGCCCTTCTTCACCCAAATTTAAATAGGGTTACACATAGTCCTAAATAGGTTAAGGCCCGATTGCACAACAGCCGGTTGAATTTTAACCGTGATTAATTTGACGAGAACCAATCAGAGACGGCGTTTTTGAAAAGACGGCTTCTCTAATTGATTCTCGTGGAATTAATCACGGTTTAAATTTAACCAGCTGTTGTTCAACCGGCACAAAGTCTTGTAGTTCTTCATTTTACCTGAGTATTTAACCTGATAATTCAAATAGTTCAAACATGCCGGCTGTTGTGCAACCGGCACAAAGTCCTTGTAGTTCTCCATTTTACAAAGTATTCAACCTGACAATTTAAACACATAATGCCGGTTGCAGAATATCTGGTTAAAATTTCAACCGTGATTAATTCCACGAGAACCAATCAGAGAAGCCGTCTTATCAAAAAGGCCTTCTCTGATTGGCTCTTGTGAAATTGATCATGGTTAAACTTAACCGGCTTTTGTGCAACCAGTCCATAGTATTAAAACTGGGGTTTAGTACACAGATGTGAAGAATACTCCTTAATCCATGGTTTAAAGTACGCCTGGCACAGCTTGAGGTGAATAAACGTCGATTGAACCATACATAACTGGAGTTTAGAAAGATTTTAAGTATTGTAGTTCTTTACATCACAAAGTATTCAACCTGACAATTCAAACACATAGTACGTATTAAAACTAGGGTTGCAGGAACAGATGTGGAGCACTCCTTAATCCATGGTTTAAAGTACGCCTGGCACAGCTTGAGGTGAATAAACGTCGATTGAACCATAGATAACGGAGTTTTAAAGGATGTTGCAAGATATTTGAGAAGGCCTGAACCAGAGGAGGTCTTCTGGAAAATTGTGAAACTAATATTCTTCTCACAGATGTTTATGACAAGGTGGTTGCATGTAATGGGGATTCAGTTTAATCTGTCAGCATTGGCTGGATGGGTTACGTTGGTGTAATTCATGAGGAATGCTGACAGTGAGAACCTCACCATAGCTCCTTGGTTTTCCTTATATTGTATATTACCTCTCTATTCTTCTATATCTTCTTCTCCTTCATCTTCACCACTACTTTTTTCATTCCTTTCTACTCTTTATCATTTTCCTTTCCTTCTCACCAATGTCTTTCCTCTTCAACTAATTTTTTTCTCATAATGCTGCCTAACAAACTCTGGGCTATGTTTTCTCTCTCTTCAATCTGCATTCTGATATCTAGTAGCGTACTCAATTTATTTCTTCATCATCTATCTTCTCCATTATCCATCTCTCTCATACTACTAATCTGACTCTAATCCTCTCTTCTACTCTAATCCTACTGTTCTAATCACTTCCCTATTGTTCCCCGCGATTTCTTTTCTGTTCAAAATTCACACTTCTTTCTTCTGTCGGAATCACTCCTATTTCGCATTCTTCTTACTTTGAAACTCCTCTTCTGGAATCATTTTCCTCTTTGATCAATCTCTGATTTTCCCTCTCACTTCTGTTATTGTGTGTCATCATTATCCCTCCTCCTATTCACTGTTATCTAATTCTCGCTGATCAATAACATGAATGTTATTTCAGGTTAACTTATCCACAGAGTTCTTATGTTCCTTTTTGGACCTTATGTTCCTTATAGAAATTGGCCATTTTTTGTGTATTAGAATATGGGCTTAAGTACACTCAACAATAAATTGTCCATTTTTCGACCGAATTTGACTTATGAGGCATGATTTTGGCCGAGACGAATGAAGTGTATTACGATGAAATCCGAGCATTTGTGTCAAAGTTATAAGTGTTTGGAATTTTGATCCTTGAGGTGTCCTTAAGCGCGCCTCTCCACTAGGAATTACTGAAATAAGTGCTTCTAACGGGTGATTCTCATAGAACATAATCTCGACTTATGTCATTGTGCGGAATATCAATGTGAGGACAATGTAGGTGGTGATGATGGTTGAAGGCTGAAAATTAGGTCTTCTTCACATACAAGAAGCATTGTTGTCAGGTGTACTTGAAAATCTATATGAGATAGAGCGCTCTACCTGATCTCAGATTGTAGAGCACAAAAATACGCACAGAGGGATTTTGAATTAAACATCTGAATGGTACAATATGAAGATATTGTTGATCGAAAACTAAAATTCATCAAAATTGATTTTTTCTTCAAATTTCACTCATTTTTGAAAAATCATAACTCAGTACCTCATTGAAGATAGAGAGTTCCGAATGATATAATTTCATTCAGACTTTTATAATCTAAAAAAAAGCAGGAGCAAATTTTTCTGTCCGAATTGATTGGCAGAAAAGCTGAAACTGGAAAATGAGCCGAAAATACGAGGTTTTTGGCCAATCTGTATCTAGCACAAGGAAATTTGCATGAAGAATTGGTTCTGGACTTCTCTTATGTACCCAAATAATATATTTGAAAATCAGAACTACAATATAAATTACAGCACACCCTTTTTTTTGTCTATATTGAATGGACTTGAGGATATTCATCCCCTAATCATTTCTCTCCACTTTCTTGATCGAACTTCGCTCGTCTTAGACGGCTGCTACACGACGTCCGTACGATAAAAAACGTTGATCGACGTGTTTATAATCACCCATTCATTCCATTGCGCCACTATAGAAAACTGAACGTTCGATTTTTAATCGTACGAACCGAAATCGATGTGTTTGAAAAGCTGATTTTGTTTGACGTCCAGCTTTCCATCGGCTTCACTACCACATAGCAAAAATGGCAAACAGCTGATGCTAATCATTAAAAATGCACGATCACGATCAAAATCGTTATAAAATATGTTGTCTGAATCTACTTCAAGTTTTGGTCGTACGATAAAAATTCGAACGACCTTTTATCGACGACCAAAATCGATGTGTGTGTAGCTTGCCTTACATTACATTCTTGATCAACGTTTCATCTATTTCGTCGTTAACTCTCTCTTCATAAAACTCTCTATCAATCTTTCAAATTCCTCATTCACGATTCACAATTACCAATTTTGAATTTCCTTAATCCTTTTTCTTATCCTCTCCTCCTCTACCCTATCCTCCTCCACCTCCTCATCCTCACCCTCATTCTCCTTCTTCTCATCATCTCTTCTTTTTTCCTCTATCAATAAAACACGAATGAAATTGCACAGCCTCAATACGGAATGTGCTCAGTGAAATTGGAATACAGTTTTTATGGGTTATAAATGGTGGAATTATGAGATGACACCGACTGCATCGTTCTCCACACCCCAATCATCCTCTTCCTCATTTTCCACCTCTTCCTTCTTTCTCCTCCTCCTCTCTCTTCTCCACCAACTCCTATTTCCTCATCCTCCTTCCCGTACGTGTCCTCCTGCTCCTTCTCATCATCCTTCTCTTCCCTTTCTCCCTTCTCCACCTCTTTACATTTCACTATCACCTCCTCTTCCTCCTCCTCCTACTCCTCCATCTCTTCCTCCTTTTCCTCATCGTCACCCTTTGCCGCATCGTCCTCCTTTTTCTTCTCCTTCTCCTTCTCCTCATCCTCCTGCTTTTTCTTCTCCTTCTCCTCCTTCTCCTCCTCCTCATCCTCCTCCTTTTCCTTCTCTTTCTCCTTCTCCTCCTCCTCATCTTCCTCCTCTACCTCCTTCTTCTCTAATCCTCCTCCTCCTTCTCTCCATTCTTTTCATAACTCTTCTCTTCTCATCCTTCTCCATCCTCCTCCTCCTCTTCATTTTTTCATAACACTCTTCCTACTCACCTTTCTTCATCCTCCTTCTACTTCTCCTCTTTCTTCTTCAACCACCTTCTCCACCACCCACTCTTCCTTCTCTTCATCTTCCTTCTTCTGCTCCCCCTCATCGTTCTCCTTTTAATCACCCTCCTCCTCCTGCTTCTTCTTCTTCTTATTCTCCTCCTCCTTCTTCTTTTTCTCCTCTTCCTGTTCCTCCTCATCATCATCCTCTTCCCTCTCCTTCTCCTCTTCCTCCACCTCTTCCTACTACACCACAACCGCTTCAACGTTCTTCTCCTCCTCATTCTCCTCATGTTCCTCTTCCTCCTCTTCCATTTCCTCCATCACCCCTCCCCCCTCTTCTCATTCTCCTCCTTCTCCTTCTCCCCCTTCTCCATCTCTACTCCATCTCCTCCTCCTCCTCCTCCTCCTCCTCATCGTCCTTCTCTTTTTTCTCCTTCTCATCTTCCTATCCCCTTCACCACCGACAGCTCCTTCTTCTCCTCCTCTTTCCTCTTTTTCCTCCTCCTTCTCCTCCTTCTCCTCTTCCTCCTCCTCCTCCTCCTCCTCCTCCACCTCCTCCTCTTTCTCCTCCTTCTCCTCCTTCTCCTCCTTCTCCTCCTTCTCCTCCTTCTCCTCCTCCTCCTCCACCTCCTCCTCCTCCTCCTCCTCCTCCTCATCGTCCTTCTCTTTTTTCTCCTTCTCATCTTCCTATCCCCTTCACCACCGACAGCTCCTCCCTCTCCTCCTCCTCCTCCTCCTCCTCCTCTTCCTCCTCCTCCTCCTCCTCCTCTTCTTCCTCCTCCTACTCCTCCTCCCCCTCCTCCACACATCCTCCTTCTCCTCTTCCTATTCGTCCTCCTCCTCTTCCTCCTCCTCCTCCACCTCCTCCTCTTCTCCCTAACCCACACATCCTCCTTTTTCTCCTCCTCATCATCCTATCCCCTTCACCACCACCAGCTCCTCCTCCAACACCTTCTCTTCTTCCTCCTCCTCCTCCTCCTCCCCCTCCTCTCCCTACTCCTGATCCACACCATTTTATAGTTGCACGTTATCTGTGTTATGGCTGCAATGAGACAATCAGTTGTTGAAACCTCAGCTGGTGAAATAGCTTCAATTTCCAGCCTAAGCCGGCCATTCCGATATTATTGCTGCAACACAATTGAAGATTAACCTTTTTATGAGTCACTATAAGATAGCTGATACTCCTGGATTGTGGTTTTTATGAGTTTGAAAACTTTGCGAGTTTGGCTATCTCCTGTATTCATTCCTAGGATACGGTTTGATCATTCAAACTTGTATTACTACAGTACTTTCTTTATCTATTCTTCATTCATCCATTCTCTATTCATTTATACAATGAGTAAATTATCAAAATGATAGGGAGAGGAAAAATGATGTAACCTTGTGCTATTCCTCTCCCAAATTTGGATAGGGTCACACCAGAGAAAACTCCTATAATTGTAATTCTGTGGTCACACATAGACAGAAATAGGTTAAATCTTGTAGTTCTTCAATTCACAAAATTTCCAGTCCTCAAGCATTTTCACAAAGTAGATTTTCAAATTTAGATGCTTCAAAACTAAACATAGAAGAAATATTTCTCATTATTATCATTAAAATGATAGGGAGAGGAAAAATAAGGTAACCTTGTGCTATTCCTCTCCCAAATTTATATAACATATTCTTCAAAATAGGTTAGGTCTTGTAGTTCTTCAATTCACAAAATTTTCATCCTCAAGTATTTTCTAAAAGTAGATTTTCAAATTTGGATACTACAAAACTAAACATGGAAGAAATATTTCTCATTATTATCATTTAAATGATAGGGAGAGGAAAAATAAGGTAGCCTTGTGCTATTCCTCTCCCAAATTTATATACACATTCTTCAAAATAGGTTAGGTCTTGTAGTTCTTCAATTCACAAAATTTTCATCCTCAAGTATTTTCTCAAAGTTGGATTTTTCAAATTTGGATACTACAAAACTAAACATGGAAGAAATATTTCTCATCATTATCATTTAAATTATAGGGAGAGGAAAAATAAGGTAACCTTGTGATATTCCTCTCCCAAATTTAGATAAATAGAAATAGGTTATGTCTTGTAGTTCTTCAATTCACAGAGTTTTCAGTCCTCAAGTATTTTTAAAAAAATTTTTTAATTCAGATGCTTCAAAACTAATATAGAAGAAATATTTTACATTATTATAACTGAAATAAGAAATATTCACATATTCAAATATAATTTTGAAGAATTACCGAACAACAAACTTAAATCTAAATCTATAAATTTACAGTTCTATCTTCCATTGTACCTACTTTCTATATTCAATTTTTGAAATCATAGAGGCGAGAATACTACTATTATACGGGACATGGGATAGGATATTCGTTTGTGAAATGAAAACACAAATATTCTACAGATGGAAATTACTGATATATTGCAACTATTCAAACGCTAATTATTCTGTTGTATATCCATACTTTTTCACTGTTAAAATTAAACTTGAATTTTGAAAAACACTTTTGAAGTGAAAATACACTTACTTTTGTAGTGACGATCGTTTTGACCTGTTGTTGGTCATCATCAGACTCGTCACTACAGATCGTCACTACAAAAGTAAGTGTATTTTCACTTCAAAAGTGTTGTTTAAAATTCAAGTTTAATTAATTATTATTATTAAACGAAAGCCCAAAATAAGTGCTGTAATTCACCCCGAAGACTTCTGCTACTGCAAATATTGACAACAAGGTGAACAGCTAGATGGAAATTCGATGAGCGCTACTATACAAAAATTATTTGTCAGCCCGGGAATTTGGACTTTCGTTTAATAATAATAATACACAAATATTCGTCTGTCTCTAGTGAAAAATAAGAACTATTTTCTCTCAGTACTAATAAATAATTCTGGAACAAAATCTATTTGAGTCTAGCAGGTAATCCGTGCTCTGCAAGGCTCTAATTAGAAACTTGACAAACTGAAAACTTGACCTGATGGAATCTTGAAGAATTGGAAATAGGGCCTATAACCATCCTCGGTAGATAAAGAATCTATAAGGAAAATTCCAAGTTAATCGGTCCAGTAGTTGAGACGTGATGATGCTTCATTCGTCAATTTCCTGTCCCTCACGTGCATAAGTCAATTCTTTCCTGATTGCAGTATGTCAAGTTTTTAATTAGACCCCTTCGGATCACGTTTTACCTGCTACAATAGGAAATGTCTCACTATTGAATCAAAATCTCAATATTGAATCACTATTGACATTCGTCACCATGATATTAGTCTGACCAGACGCGCTTTACGCGTGTGAAAACTCTCTTTTAAATCAGATATGATAACAAGACAGATCTGGTGAGTCAAACATGAAGACGGTCCATGTGAACTATTATAACTATTGTTATGAACTATTAACTATCATTAAATGAACTATTATCATCATTAATGAACTGTTATTATTATTAATTAACTATTATTAATGAAAGCTTCTGAAAGGATAGAGTCTGGACAATTGCAACCAATGAGACCGTCAGTAAAGAAGTAGAGCTCATCCTCAGTAAAATGAGAAAGAACGAAGAATTTCTTATTTTTTCCAAGTTCTGCGAATTCCTGAAAATCGAGTTCTGTAACAGCTTGTGATGCTTAATTCAATGAATAAATGCATTTATTATGTAATAATTGCATTACACTTATACAATAATTAATCTACAAAAGTCACGCTGCCATATACTCCATGGCAAACAGCCGTCAGGAGGATTTTGTAAGCTGGTTTTCACATTATTTTCTTTTAATTGATAGAAAATTAAATTAATTGACCGAGCGAAGTGAGGTCTAAGATTCAAGTCGACGGTTTGGCATTTGTCTTAATGTTTAAATGTTTAAATGTTTAAATGTTTAAATGTTTAAATGTTTATATGTGTATATGTTTATATGTTTATATTTTAATTATGTATTTTCTTACTGAACATCATTTAAAAAAGGACACAAGAGGAAATAGGAAGAATAAAATAAGTAAATTACCTTAAAACGATGTTGCGCATTTACGGCGAAACGCGGTAATAGATAATAGATTTTCATGAAATTCGACAGGTATGTTCCTTTTTTAATTGCGCGTCGACGTATATACAAGGTTTTTGGAAATTTTGCATTTCAAGGATAATATAAAAGGAAAAAGGAGCCTCCTTCATACGCCAATATTAGAGTAAAAATCAGACTATAGAATTATTCATCATAAATCAGCTGAGAAGTGATTACACAGATGTGTGGAGAAGCCAGTCTATTGCTGTATTTCCATAAGGTCTATGTTTCAATCAGGTACTTGTGGATGAGAATACTGCGTGATGTCTACTGTTCACAGAACTACTAGTAACATAAAAATCGAAAAAGAATAAATGAGAAATAGGGGGGAAAAATTTTATACAATGAAAGAGAAGAATCAGAGAAATGGCACCTTATGGGTATAATTAAAAATTGAATTCCTGGATCATGAAATATCTATACTTGCACGCACTATTCGATTTGCCAAAAATGCACAGGGAGATTGTAATCACTGATGCAACAGACGACAAGGATACGTGAGATGAAGAAATGTTTGAGCTGATCGAGAAACCAGACAGCTTCAAGACCAAGGACGATTTTTGTTGATTGACTCAAGCAGTGATACAAAAAATGCGTAACTGGTGCAGTCATTTGAATAGAATCCCACCTGGGAGGATACCACTTGAAGTCCAAAACTATAGACCTACTGGAAAAAGAGATGTAGGGAGGACAAGAAAGAGATGGGTACCGGAACAGGTTAATTAATAAACCTAATCCCTGAAGTGAAGATGATGATCACTCAAGTGGTCCAATGTGGCCAGAAAAAAACTAACTAGTAGTTCTGTGAACAGTAGACCTCACGCAGTATTCTCACCCACAAGTACCGGATTGAAACTATAGACCTTATGGAAATACAGCAATGGACTGGCTTCTCCACACATCTGTGTAATCACTTGTCAGCTGACTTATGATGAATAATTCTATAGTCTGATTTTTACTCTAATATTGGCGTATGACGGAGGCTCCTTTTTCTTTTTATATTATACTTGAAATAAAAAATTTCCAAAAACCTTGTATATACGTTGACGCGCAATTAAAAAAGGAACATACCTGTCAAATTTCATGAAAATCTATTACCGCGTTTCGCCGTAAATGCGCAACATATAAACATTAAGAGAAATGCCAAACCGTCGACTTGAATCTTAGACCTCACTTCGCTCGGTCAAAAAGACATCAAAATTCACAAAACATCAGAAATGAATCTTTTGATTTCTAGTCTGAAATATCAATAAATCTTCTCCAAATGCAAACCAGTGACTCAACTATAGCCAACATCCTCCGCTAACAGGATGATAGCAGACAATAGAAGCTGTAGATCTCGAATCTTGAACAGCTGGCCAGTCTTGCCAACAAGACCAGTCAAGTCCTCTCAATTTATTTGATTTCGGTGGAGTGCATCTCGATTGCACCCCGCCCCCTGTCCACAAGTAGCCCTGAATTCTCCCCCCCTCTATACTCGAAATACCCCGCCACAATTGCCTTCCCCCTGTCTAGAAGTCTACCCTGTCTATCCCCCATACCCCTGGAATCTCTCTCCCCCTATACTCGAAATACCCTATCTCGATTGCACACCCCTGTCCTGGAATACCCCTGAAATCTCTCTCTCCCTTTTGGTAGAGAGTTAGTGGGAAGGATGTTTTGAATATTCCTTCCGAGGAATGGACATTGATATGTCCAAAGCTCCGCCAATTTATGTAGATGCATAACAATATAATTATCCATAGTTATTACATTACAAATTGCTTTTTCATATCATATACAGTTCAATATTTATTTTCTTAGTCTATATTATGTAAATTCATCTATAATGTTGCTGTTTTGTAAGCTATTGTATATTATAAGTTTATAAGCCAGTATATATTGTAATCTACATAAATAAAGTACTCAATCAATCTTTTCTCGAAAAACCTATCTCAATAGCACCCCCCTGTCCTGAGATACCCCTGCCAACTCTATCTCTCTCATCTATACTCGAAGTAGCCCATCTCAGTTGCACCCCCCTGTCCAGAAGTACCCTGAATTCTGTCCCCTAAAATCTCACTAGAGACACCCCAATACTTGCCCACCTTTCCACGAAGTACCCCTTGAATTGAGAACCCCTCACCTTAAAGGACCCTGATTTGTTCCCCCCTCACTCTAGTTTGACAGGTCTCTCGGTGGTTCTATTGTTGTGTCTAACGATATAACCTCTCTCCTTTCTTTGTTATTGAAGAGAAATAGAGCGAGGGTGAGAGAGAGAGGGGGAGAGTGTGAGCGAGAGAGTGGTGGAGGGAGGGAGCTGAGAAGGACTCTCGAAAAGGAATTATTACTAGCGGAAGTGGATGACGTGTACAACTACCCTTCTGCTTGCTTTATCTTGTTTCTCTTCTTCTTCTTCTTCTTCTTCTTCTTCTTCTTCTTCTTCTTCTTCTTCTCTTCTTCTTCATCATCATCATCATCATCATCATCATCATTCATCATCGTTTTCTTCTCCTTCTCCACCCTCTTCTTCTTCTTCTTCTTCATCTACTCTTCCTCAACCCTGTACTCTCTCTTTTCCCCCTTTCTCTTCTACTTATTCTTTTTCTTGTTGTTTTCCTTCTTCTTCCTATTTTTTCTTTTTCTTCTCCACTATCATATCATCCTCTTCTAAATCTTCTCCTCATACTTCTCTCTCTCTTCCTCCCTCTTTCTTCTTCTTCTTCTTCTTCATGATCATCATCTTTTTCTCCTTCTCCACCCTCTTCTTCTTCATCTACTCCTCCTCCAACCACTACTCTCTCGTTTCCCCGTTTTTCTTCTACTTCTTCTTTTTCTTATTGTTGTTGTTCTTCTTCTTTCTATTTTTCTTTTACTTCTCCACTATCATATCTTCCTCTACTAACTCTTCTCCTCCTACTTAATCTCTCTCTCTTTTCCTCCCTCTTTCTTCTCCTTCTTCTTCTTCTTCTTCTTCTTCTTCTTCTTCTTCATTATCATCATCTTTTTCTCCTTCTCCACCCTCATATTCTTCATCTACTCCTCCTCCACCCTTACTCTCTCTTTTCCCCCCTTTTCTTCTACTTCTTCTTTTTCTTGTTGTTCTCCTTCTTCTTTCCATTTTTCTTTTTCTTATACACTATCATATCATCCTCTTCTAACTCTTCTCCTCATACTTCTTCTCTCTCTCCTCATCCCTCTTTCTTCTCCTTCTTCTTCTTCTTCTCCACCTTCTCCTTCTTCTTTGCTTCGCTTTTATCACTTTTTTTTCCTCCTTCTTCTTGTTATAATAATGCCGGCTTTCTTCATCCTTGTTCTTCTCAAGCTTATTTATGCCCCTATTCTACTTCTGGGCATGCTACTCTTCTTCTACCTGTTTCTTTTTCTCCAGCTGTTTCTCCTTTCTCTTCATATCCTTATTTATTCAAATTCCTCTCCTTATTTTCTTTCTCCTACTGGAAAACATTTCTTTACTCTCTAATCACTTTAACTTTATGATATTTATTTATTTATTCATTTCATTGACAATACTAATCATAATTATAATAAATATAATATGATTGGGAGAAGACAACAGGCATAGCCCAAAACTGTCTTCTCACAAATTTTTACAAATAAATGTTTCAAAAGAGAATAAGGTTAACATTACACTTTCACTTCAAAAGTCCAATTTCCACTCCAAAACTAATGACTAAACTAAAAATTTGAATTTTGATATTTAAAAACTGATTAAAAACAAAAATATTTCACTCAAATCTCTATAAATTGGAAATTTTTGAGTAATTTTGCAAAATTTTGAGCCAGAAAAGAAACACAGCTTCACTACTCCTCTCATTTCCTACAAGATTCTCCGAATCAGTCATTTATGTGCAAATTTCAAAGCTCCCACTTCACTCTTCAATTTCTTTCTTCACTTCTCTGTAAGTATTTCATGTATTCTCTGGCTGTAGTTGAGGTGTTTACAAGCTAGCTATGTAAACCAAAGGTCCAGGGTTCGAATCTCAGTGAGGCAAGATATTTTTCTCGAGTCATTCTTTTGTTTCAGATGGACACGTTAATTGTCGGTACCGGCGTCCCGGCTGTTTTAAAACATAAGAGTCATGTTAGAGGCCCTGTAGTAGATGTGACACCAAATATTTCACTCACATGGATAGTCATTTATTTAATGTACCATTTCAACTTGTCTCCAACATTTCAAAATATGTTTTCTTCTCATTTCAGTTTTATACATTCTTTAAATAATCTCTTCACTTCTCTCATTTTTAACTTGTGTTATCTCACGATTCTATAGGCCTACTTTTCAACTCCTCTTAATAATTTTCATCTCCTCCTTTACTTCCTCCTCCTTCTCATAAACCATCTATATCATCTCATCTTTATCATTCCCCCATCTTTTTTTCAGCACCATTTCCTCACTTTCTGTCCTTTTTAGCCTTTGCCACAATCTCAACTCTATCCATCTCAACACACATATTGTTCTTTCGACTTCCCCGAGTCAATCAATCTCTTTCTCATCTCCACTCCTCACCCCCTGATAGCTTTCTCTCTCTTTCTCTCTGTTCTCTTCCACTCTGTTCTCTTTTTTCTCTTACTCTCACTCATTCCCACTCTCTCTATCAAACAATCTTCCCATCAAACTCTATCTTCCTCCCTTGTTTTCTTCCTCTCGCTTTCTATTTTCTATTCCCCTCTCACACTTTATTTCTCTATCAAACATTCTCTTCCTCTTTTTTTTCTTTCTCTCTCGTTTTCGTTCTTCTCTCACACTTTCTCTCTCTCTCTCTATTTAACTCTCTCTCCCTCCCTTGTCTTCTTCCTCTCTCTCTCTCTCTCTCTCTCTCTCTCTCTCTCTCTCACAGTTTAGGTTCTCCTCTCTAGCACTTTCTCCCTCTATAAACCCTCTCTTATTCCCTTGGTTTTTCCTCTCTCTTTTGTTTTCTTTCTCCTCTCACACTCTCACTCTATCAAACTCTTCTCTCTTGTTTTCTTCTTCTCATTCTCCTCCGTCACTCTCTCTTCCCCTCAATTTTTCTGCTGTACACACGCCACTAAGGCATCAGTCTCTGAAGGGCGATGATAGATGATTGCTGTCTTGTCTTCCAATAATGTTCCGTTTTACTTCTCCTCCACCTCATCCCTCTTCTTCTTTTTCTTCTTCTTTTTCTTCTTCTTCTCCTTCTTCTTCTCCTCCTTCTTCTCTTCATCGTCTTCTTCTCAGTTTTATTTTATGTCTTCTTCACTTCCGTTTCTTTTATAGATGATGATACGTTCCGGCTTTGCAGCACAGTTTGTGCCTGATAAAAAAATAATACAGTTGAAAGTATTTGTATATTTAATTCAGTCATTTATTACGAATATAATAATTGAATTAAAAATTGATCCGTAGTGAATCATATAAATTTAAATGTGGTGACTTGAAGTGAATAATTATATTGGATGTTGAATAGCATGAGGAAGAACCACATACTTCATAAACATTTCTATACTCAATTGGAAAAGTAAAAGATTTGAGCAGAAGCCAGTCGTTTTATTTCAAATTTTATCTCGCATGAAAGAATAGATCAATAGATGATCGATCATTGATTCTAACTGATGATCCCAACTGATAGATTGTGATTCAACGCATGAAAACTCTGATAAAAATTAGCTCGTTAATAAGCAAATGAGGCTACTAGAATCGAAAAAAGCAATCTCCATTTTAGTAAATTTTTCAGTAGAAGCAAATTTTCTGTTCTCCCATTAGTAATGGAGTATAAGAGATGGTCTTTTTTACTTTCCTTGCCCTATTACCATAGGTAAGGAAAGTATTGCTTTCCGAAATAAATTAAGGTACCCAAATTTCTAAATTTCTATACGTTACAAGATCCCCCAAGTCCAAAAAAGTGGTTTTTGGGTATTGGTTTGTATGTATGTGTGTGTGTGTGTGGTGTGTGTGTGTGTGTGTGTGTGTGTATGTGTGTGTGTGTGTGTGTGTGTGTGTATGAGTGTATGTGCGTCTGTGTACACGATATCTCAACTCCCAATTAACAGAATGACTTGAAATTTGGAAAGTAAGCTCCTTACAATACTGTATGAGGATCTGCCACAAACAATTTCGATCAAATGCGATTTAAGATGGCGGCTAAAATGGCGAAAATGTTGTCAAAAACAGGGTTTTTCGCGATTTTCTCGTAAACGGCTCCAACGATTTTGATTAGAGTTATACCTAATATAGTCATCGATAAGCTCTATCAACTGTCACAAGTCCCATATCTGTAAAAATTTCAGGAGCTCCGCCCCATCAATGCAAAGTGTGATTTTAGATTCCCAATTATCAGGCATCAGATACAATTTAGACAAAAAAATTTAAGTGGAAAAGATTGAAAATAAAAATCCCTACAATTAATGTTCAGTGACATTTTCACCTAAAATTAAAAATAAGCTCGAAATTCGTGAAAATGTGATTATTCAATTGCAAACTGTTGGCAACTGTTGATTCTATTAAATGATTCACTATGAAGAGATAGCAGACCTCGTGTGTCTCCAGTGTTATTGCCCTGTCACCAGCTGGCTCAAATCTTCGAATAGTAGACTTGAGATGCGCGAGAACACTAGCGTCAGGTGATCAATTTTCATAACGGCAAGGAAAAGTTGTGTGAATGCGCCACACCAGATTTTTATTGTTATGTTGTAGCATGTAATTAACAATTACAACATTTCAATGAAAAAGACAGTGGTATTTTAGTAAATAGAGTTGGAGACTGCTCTTTCTGATACCAAATTTTTTTTAGTGGATATTGTCCTTTTTGCTCAAATCTCCACCATTATCAACATCCAGCTGTATAGTCATCGTATTATTTGATCATCGTTGGATCACGTTTTTTGTGTATTGGGTTATAAACCATAATAATCAAAACGACTATTCATTTTTATTAAAGAATAAGAAAAAAAAATCATTCAATTTTTCTTCCTTCAATAAATAAGGCAGAAGGTCATTGAATCCATCCTCAGCCTAACCACTTCAAACGATAATCACACAACCGGAATACAAAATCGATAAAATTCATCATAGTTCATTGATTCATTTGATGAACTCTGAGGGTGTTCTTTGTCGAAAGCTGGAAGCTAAGGGTCATTGAGAACCGCCCCATCTTTTATCAATGGAAGTTTGATTATTATGACGGAGATAATTGGCATAGCTTGAGGTTAGTTAAAGGGGAGAATTCAGTGGTGTAGGGTCAGTGGAGATGTTGGAGAATTTACAGAGGACGGAGTGTATTAGATGGAGAGAGACGGTGATCATGAAGGGGAGGCGTTGGAGAGAGATGGAGATGATAAAGGAGAAGGGCTAGGGAGAGGAGTAGTTTTTCAACTACTCATTGCACGGAAGAATAAGGTAAAATTAGAAAAAGAGAAAGAGAGTGATGATGATTATTAATGAAGGCGTTATTAATCAAAAGTAGAAGAAGGAATGATAGTGAAGAAGAGAAATATTTTTTTTCAATTTCAATTTCATTTATTGCCAAATTAGAATATTCAAAGCATATTACAAAATCTTCATAATATGACATATCATTAAAAATATAACTAGATATGGAGAAATATATCTAGTTTCCCTAGATTCAATAATTATTATTCAGATTTTAGATTTTAGATCATCGCTATCTATAATGTATCCTCCCTGTATCTAGAATTATTCCATCTTTTTACTCATAATATCTGATTAGAACATATCATTATATGATTCTCTATTGAATGATACAATAAGTATATCATCAAAATGATAGGGAGAGAGAAATAAGGTAACCTTGTGCTATTTGTCATACATGACATCAAACCTAGACTATTCAATTCTCATTTATTCGCTGAAGGCACATCTTGCTTATATATTCCTCTCCCAAATTTAGATAAGGATACACATCGTCCGAAATAGGTCAAGTCTTGTAGTTGTTCACTTTACAAAATTTTCAGTTCCTAATTGTTTTCACAAAGTAGATTTTTGAATTTAGATGCTTCAAAACCAAACATTGAAAAAATTCACATTATTATCACTGAAATAGGAAATATTCGAATATTAAAAAAATAATTTTGCAGAACCATAAAACTATATATTACACTATATCCCTATTTTCACCATTCATCCTGAAATTTCACATAGCTTTAACCTGAATTTATTCAACCCTCAAAAGTCTGCATTCTCTGCCCTTTCCACAGTCCATTCTCTCCTATTCTTCCTTATTGAAATAATATAGGAAGGAATTAAAGGGGAAAAATGTGATGGAGTAGTGGATGAAAAAGAAGATAGAAAAAGGGATGATAATTGAATTGAATTGAATAATTGCCTCCCTCTATTAGAGGCGGAGTTGGGACTCTTGGTCCTCTCCGACACACAATCATTTTTTTGTAAATGTGGGAGAAGAGAATAAGTAGTATAGTAGAGGCAAAAAGGTGGATAAAATAATTATTAGAGACAAAACAAAAATAGAAATAGTTGAGGAGATTGAAGAAAACAAAGTTATAAGTGGGGAATATGGATAACATTTTTTTAAACAATATTGCAATTGTAAGTCAAAAAGGTGGATAAAATAATTATTAGAGGCAAAAAAAAAATAGAAATAGTCGAAGAGATTCAAGAAAACAAAGTTATAAGTGGGGGATATGGATAACATTTTTTTAAACAATATTGCAAAATTGTATTTTTATTGTATAATAATTTTGTATGGTTGTATTTGTGAAGAAGACACATTAGGGGTAACCTGTTGTCTCCATAAATAAATAACGGAAAAGTTAAGATGAATTTAACAAAGATATTAACAAAAAAATATTAAGAGAAAGTTGAAAAACGAATAGAAAAAATGATGTGGGCAACAAAGAGGGCATGACAGGACAAGAAAGGAGAGATGTATGGAGACAGGACAAGGAAGGAGAGATGAGAAAACAACAGATAAAAGTGAGGAAAGAATAAAGAAAGAGAAAGAAAAAATAATTAGCAGAGAAGATGATGGAATGAAGAATGAATAGAGAGAGAAGCGGAAAAGAAAAAAGAGAGATGAATGATGTTGTTTAGAACCCAGCAATCTAGGGGTGAAGATGAGTGAAAGGTCTTCGGCGAGTTTATTAGTGCTGCTTATTGCTAGAAGAAGACAGAGAAGGAGAAGAAGAAGAAGAAGAAGAAGAAGAACACGCACGCACGCCTGCACGCCTGACCGGAAGGAAGGAAGTGAGGAAGGAAGAAGCCAGTTTTATGATAAAAGAGGCTACAAATTGAACCACGTCGGCAAAAAATAATATAGATGAGTCGAGCAGTGGGCAGACACATCTGGCCAGTAATAAGACATTATTTTGAGCCTCTGCACCCTTCAAATTAGGTTCCTGACATTGAAAAACATTCACTTATTTAGCTTTTCATCTGTAGAAACACTTGTACTTTTCTATTAACATTATGTTATATAGTATTGTAGTGAATATAAAGAAATAAAAATCTCAGTACCCTTTTTTTGAAATATTTTATCACAACATGTTTCGGACATTTATGCCATTTTCAAGTGATATGAAGTAAATAAATAAATAATTTTAATTCATATCACTTGAAATGGCATGAATGTCCGAAACATGTTGTGATAAAATATTCAAAAAAAGGTACTGAGATTTTATTTCTTTATATTTATATTACAAGTAGCCCTATACAGAAAAGAGATAAATATTGTAGTGAAGAATGTTATCTATTTGGGTTACATTCAAATTGTTCCACTTCAAAAGTGTTTTCATTTCAAAGTTCAAATCAAAAGTGGGAGAGGATGATTTTACAACACAGTAATTACAATTACACTAAATTCATTCAAACTCATTGAACTCCACTGAATTTTTACTACAGTGAGGTACACGTTATAATGGCAGTGTTTGTTTAGGTATTTCTATCCTTGTCTATCATTCAACAAAGCGGATAAATCTATCTCTTTCTCACTCTCCTCTGCTGCCAGATGTTGTTTCAACAATGTAGAACTCATAATCAATTTACAAAATATTCCATTTTCATTATGAAAATTCATTATGAAATTATTGACAATAGCTATTTATGTATTAAGAGCGTAATGCGCGACTTTATCGCTCGCGCAAAACAGTTATCACGCGACGCGAAGCGGAGCGTGATAATTTTGCAAGAGTGATAAAGAAGCATTACGCGCGAATTACATACAAATATTCTTCTACAACTGCCCAAACCTGTTAAATTACTTATATCAGCGGAGCTACAATTACCGACTTTTTAGGTTAAGATCTGACCTTTTGGCGAGCGTGAAGAAACTCATCTGCGCATGCGCGAATGATTTGCGAGCGTAAAGAAATTTACTGCGCATGCGCGGATGGTTAGCGAGCGAAAAAGTAGATCCTCAGGAATAAGCTGTTTTACGAGGTGAATTGAGATGTAAATTCTTTTTTCCGGGCAGTTGTAGAAAAATATAATTTCTTGTTCAATAGAATATAATAGATTATTCAAACGAGAATGAACATAAATAATATTACATCAATAAACCTGTATCAGGTACCGTCTATAGAAGGCATTGACAAGACAGAGGATCGGCAACGTTGTTTTCCTATCTCTCTTCACTGCCATTATAACGTGAGCCTCACTATAAACTTCACTTCATTGAACTTGAAATCACTCAATAAGAATAGGGGTGGATTTAGGAAATATTATCAGTATATAGAATCATAGAGAAACAATAGCATAAGTAGATATCCCATGATATAGGGCTTTTATGTCGCAACTTTTACTGTATCTCAAGCCTATAGTCCATGTATTTCTTTCCCGTGAAGCTTTAAGACGCTGGAAGTCTCTCATATTGTGCCGTTCATACACTCTTACCCGGTCAAAGAAGTAAAAATCGACAATAATCGACAGTAATCGGCTTGAGATAACAGTAAAAGTTGCAACATAAACGCCCTACACCATGGGATATCTACTTATGCTTGTTTCTCTATGATAGAATACAGTATCAAACAAAATACAGTATAAAAGTCATAATCGATGAAAATCATAATCAAAAGTCATAGTCAGATAGTCATACATCAAGCTTTGACAGTGTTTAAAGGCCGGCTTCCGAGCTCGGGATATGGCTAAGTCCTAGACTTTAAACAACTGGAGTCACAAAATTGACTTTCCGGAACGTGGTGTAGTTGCAGTTTTTAGGATAATCTTTATTTTCTCATTTCTATATTTGGAAACGTTTTTCCTTGACGAAATGAAACATTTCTAAATAATTAAAAATAGCTGAAACTCTAGACTATTTCCTCTTTATAGGATTTTGTGTTCAATTTTCTAGTTTTTCAATATTTAATATAAACGTGGACTACGAATACGCCCCGTTTTGGAAAGCCAATTTTCTGACTCCAGCTGTTTAAAGTCTAGAACCATAGAGAATCGATAGCATAAGTAGATATCCCATGATATAGGGCTTTTATGTCGCAACTTTTACTGTTATCTCAAGCCTATAGTCCATGTATTTCTTTCCCGTGAAGCTTTATGACGCTGGTAGTCTCTCATATTGTGACGTTCATACACTCTTACCCGGTCAAAACAGTAAAAATCGATAATAATCGACAGTAATCGGCTTGAGATAACAGTAAAAGTTGCGACATAAACGCCCTATACCATGGGATATCTACTTACGCTATTGTTTCTCTATGATCGAATACAGTATCAAACAAAATACAGTATAAAAGTCATAATCGATAAAAATCATAATCAAAAGTCATAGTCAGTTAGTCATACATCAAGCTTTGACAGTGTTTAAAGCTTGGTTTTCGAGCTCGGGATTTGGCAAAGTCCTAGACTTTAAACAACTGGAGTCAGAAAATTGACTTTCCGGAACGTGGTGTAGTTGCAGTTTTTATGATAATCTTTATTTTCTCATTTCTATATTTGGAAACGTTTTTCCTTGACGAAATGAAACATTTCTTAATAATTAAAAATAGCTGAAACTCTAGACTATTTCCTCTTTATAGGATTTTGTGTTTAAATTTCTAGTTTTTCGAAATTTAATTTAAACGTGACCTGCGACTACTCCCCGTTTCGGAAAGCCAATTTTCTGACTCCAGCTGATTTAAGTCTAGATCCATAGAGAATCGATAGCATAAGTAGATATCCCATGGTATAGGGCGTTTATGTCGCAACTTTTACTGTTATCCCAAGTCGATAGTTCACGTAGTTCTTTCCCATGCAGCTGTGTGACGCTGGTAGTCTCTCAAATTGTGCCGTTCTTACACTATCACCCCAACAAAACAGTAATAATTTACAATAATCGACAGAAATCGGCTTGAGATAACAGTAAAAGTTGCGACATAAACGCCCTATACCATGGGATATCTACTTACGCTATTGTTTCTCTATGCTAGAACTTAGCAAAATCCGAGCTCGGAAACCGGCCCTAAATGAATATTCTGAATAATTCTAATATTTATATTTGCAATGTAAGCAATAATATAAACATTACAATACTATTGTTAACATTGTTGTAAAGAATTCTTCATAATTATAATATTATAGGTGAAATATTTACTGAAAATTCCATGTCTGTCTGATAGGACAGATTAAAATAGCGTCGTTCTATGAGTTTGACGTCAAAAGGGTGCCTCTCAACAAACAATAATTGGAAGGGTAAATCTGATGACTGGCACTTATAAGCTTCAAAAACATTTCCCAGTGGTTCGGAACCCATCTAAGAATCCAAGTCCATTAATCTCCTATCATTACACCTAATAAATTTAATATTTTCCAAATTTGGCTTAGTGGTTCTGTGTTTTGTTTCGGTTTTTGTATATGTTTGGACTGTTTAACATCAAATAAAAATAGTTATTTATGTATAAGAGCATATGAGTTTTCGCTTCATCAAGAAAACTTTACGAACGGTTGTAGAAAAAGAACTTTATTTCAAAGTGAAAAGTGTAAATTTAAAGTATTGTGCTGACTATAGCCTCTGTGTCCGGTTTCCCATTAAGGAACTTTGGACTATATACGGCGAGGTGGAACTACCCTTGGGTCTCCCCACTATTCAAAGTCATACGCTAATAGTGATAATAATAATTATTCCCCATTACCTCTCTACAAGTCTCAAGATTTGGACATCATTCTGAGCAAAAGTTATTGCCTCACTAATTGACGCACAAGCCTCAAGCTTATCTAGGCATCATCCTCAGAAAAAACTTTGCCTCCCTCAACAACTTCATCTAGACTTCAAGAACAGATTCACCCTTCAAGACCTGATTCACTACCAATACAACACTCACCCTCCTTTTCAGTTATCAGTAATTTCAAAATCAATTTGCAACCAAATTATCATCTCTCCAATGATAGCCGCGGGCTAAATTTCGAAATGGCGGCAAAAAAGACGGTGAAACGCAACGGAAACGGAACGGAAACGTATCGCCAGCGGTCATATTCGTTCTCAATAACCAATCAGAGACGTCCATTAAGATTTTAATTGGAACTGGAGCTCGGTGAAAAATGTGCAGATTTTATTCAATAGAAAGAAGTGATGAGTTTTTTCAGTAAGACCATCTCTGTGAGAGTGAATAAAGAATAATTTGACTGCTACCAGTTGGGCTTCTATTTTTATTTTGTGTTGAATTTATCGTCGATGTAATTTACTTCAACTTTTTCTCTGCCTCCAACTTTCTCTCATTCCTACAACTTTCTTTCTTTTACGTCTCATTTTATTCTTTGTTACAATGGTTTTACTCTTTTCTTGCTTTTGCTACCCCCCGTTATTATTTCTTGTTTATCAATTCGAATTCAATATTGTTGTTATCTTTTTACCTCTTTCCTGCTTTTTTACATTATTCTTCATTCCAATCTCTATCCTCTATCCTATTTTGGTAGAGAGTTAGTGGGAAAGATATTTTTAATATTCTTTACGAAGAATGGACATTGATATGTCCAAAGCTCCGCCAATTCATGTAGATGCATAACAATATAATTATCTATAGTTATTATATTACAAATTGCTTTTTCATATCATATACAGTTCAATAGTTATTTTCTTAGTCTATATTATGTAAATTCATCTATAATTCTGCTGTATTGTAAGCTATTGTATATAAGTGTATAAGACAGTATAAATTGTAATCTACATAAATAAACTGGCTCTCAACACATCTGTGTATCACTGTCAGCTGATGTACTGATGGATATATTCTATAGCCTGATTTTTACTCTAATATTGGCGTATGAGGAGGCTCGTTTTCCTTTTATATTATCCTTGAAATGCAAAATTTCCAAAAAACCTTGTATATACGTCGACGCGCAATTAGAAAAGGAACATACCTGTCAAATTTCATGAAAATCTATTATCGCGTTTCGCCGTAAATGCGCAACATATAAACATTCAAACATTAAGAGAAATGCCAAACCGTCGACTTGAATCTTAGACCTCACTTCGCTCGGTCAATGAAATGGAATATGAAGACGAAGATTCAAGTTTCAAGATTTCTTATTGCAGAAAACATTTGTACAAATACGTAGCATCGTCATAAATCAAACATGATTAATACAAAGTATCTACATTTGAAGAAATAAAAATTCAAACTCAAGCATACAAACAGCAAACAAAATACCCTCAAATTAGAAACTCCCTTTCCTATATGGACATATTTCAATATATTGTAACACGATATTGATTTTCAAATAATGTTTAATACTTTTTATGGAGATATCATGATGCTATATCCTAATACTTCAATAAAATCGAGTACTTCATATTATGTTCTGTAAAAAAACATGGACGTTTGTAGTATCCAGGAGGTATCGTCATCTTGTGGTGGACTGATAAACTAACAAACACATCCATCGGTGCATTGCTCGCTTGCGATTGGCTGGAGGCGTGGCTAGTTCAGGCTGAGCTTCGATGAACGACCAATCGTATTGCGTGAAGAGTTTCATGACGGTTTGACTCTATTATGGATAACCCTCTGATTGGCTGAGATTCCAATGTCTAGTCTAATAGTAGTTTATTATTATTTTCATTCTGTTCTGTTCTTGATCTCCAATATTATCGTCTTCATTGTAGAATATCGGGGAACCGAGCTTCGCTCGTTATTCATTTATTGATAAACAGAACACATTTCTTCAGAACGATTGGGGAAGGACAAACAGGCACAGCTCAAAACTGTTTCTTCCCCGAATTTTGATTATACACT